>NC_139579.1:3638201-3648201 GCF_946808225.1 Silurus aristotelis
AAACCTGCATAATTGTATTTACTTGGGTTATCTTTCTGTAATATTCTAAATTAGCTTGATGATCTGAAACATTTTATGTGTGACAAATATGTAATAATAATAATAAGGAAGGGGGCAACCACTTATAAAATCCTATAATAATTAATAAAGTGTTCATTCTCAGACACGTGTCAAAAATTAACTCAGTTCAATCCATGACATTTCATGCTTTTCCTGTTTATTAATTCCTCAAGGAAATGTTTTTTTTCCACAGAATACTCTACTGTATAAAAAACATAACGCTGGGTGAGTTGGGATTTTATTAGACACCCCCAAATAGATTAATAACATTTTACAGCGAGTTTGTCGTTTGTCGTCTCACTGGAGTTGGCAGACACAATTTAGTGGAATTAATGAGCATTTAAGAGTGGCACGTCCCACAGAGACACACACAGCTCTTTCACACTCACACACACACACACACACACACACACACACACACACACACACACACACACACACACACAAACAAACACACACACACACACACACACACACACACACACACACACACACACACACACACACACACACACACACACACACACACAGATCCATAGAGAAAGAGAATCTAGGACACCAGTTTTGGTCACAAATATGTGTTGGATAATTATTTATATATATTTATCATGACAAAACTATTGCAGACCCATTTCCTGTTACACATGACACTCTTACACTCATTTCAAAACTAGACTTTCTTTCAATCACAGGCATGTAAATAATAACATAACCCAGTATAAAAACAACACAAACCAGTGTGAACAAAAATAATCACAGATAAAAACAACACTAACCACATTAAATCTAACCAGAGTAAAAAATAAATAAAACAGATAACAACACTAGCTAGCTTAAATAACAAAGCTAACCATAATCTCATATATTTTACCTGACAAAATATTTATAGACTAACTTGAGAATTGAAATTTGCCTCATTATTTTCTTTTAGTCTGTATTAACCTACTAACTAATTAACTAACTAACTGACTAACTAACCAACCAAACAACTTACCAAACAAACAAACCGACTAACTAACATACTTATGGACTAATTCAACCAGCTAATCGACTAACCAAACAAGTAACAAACTAAACAACCAACCAACAAACTGAATGATTAACTGACTGACTAACCAACTAACCAACCAACCAAACAACTAACCATCCAAACAACCGGCTTACTAACTAACCAGCCAACTGACTAACCAAACAAGTAACTAACTAAACAACCAGCCAACCAACCAACTGACTAACTAACTAACCAAACAAGTAACCAACCAAACAACAGACTAACTAACTAACCAGCCAACCGACTAACCAACAAGTAACTAACTAAACAACTGGCTAACCAAACAACAAACTAATTAAGTAGCTAACTAACTAACTAAGCAACCAACCAATGACTTACAAAGCAAGTAACTAACTAAACAACAAGCCAACCGGCAAAATAATAACTAAACAACTAACTAACCAACCAACTAACTAACTAACTAACCAACTAACGAATTAAGTTGCTAACTGCGACCAAACAATGACTTATCAAACAACTAACTAACAAACCAACCAACCGAGTAACCAAAGAACTAACTTACTTATTGACAAACTAACCAACCAACTAACTAACTGAACACCCAACAGACTAACAAAAAAAAAACACCAACTAATGACTAATCAAACAACGAACTAACAACAAAATATCAGACCAATTCGACTATCCAACTAACTAACTAACTAACCAACCAATTGACTAACCAACCAACCAACTAACTAACTAACTAACTAACTAACTAAAGGTTTCTATATTCCATTAGCTGTAACTTGCTTTATTATTGTAGCTCAGGTTTCCAGAGAACTGAAATAAATTACTGAGCACATCACATCTCTCTATTTTATCACCTCTGAAAAGCATGAAACATGTAAGGCTTTTTCTGTACACCGTATGCATTGTATCTTTTTACAGAGCAGTATAAATATTGCCATGCTTTTAAAAGCATCATAAAGCTAAGATAATCTTCACTGCTCCTGAAGCGACAGATGTTCAAGGATATTTTTGTGTGTTGATGCAGAGTTAGTGTTTCAGAGTTTTTTAGCAATTAATTGTGCGGTTTGTTTGAAACGAACCAAAGCTGAACACAAGCTGAACCTAATGCGTTCATGAGCACAGATTGACTGTCAAACTGCTGTGCAGAATGATGCTTCAACTATTCCTACAGGAATAACCGTGAGTGTTAACACACACACACACACACACACACACACACACACTCACACACACACACATACACACTAACTAAACACACACTAAACTAGTAGCAGCACATAAGCTCAGACATCCAGATCGAAGCAAGCAATGTCATATGTGGCTTTGTCTTCCTGAGACACCTGCCTTAGTAACATCCCCCCCCCCCCCACACACACACACACGCATACCCATAATTGCATCTCGAAGCACAAGAACAGAGGCAACAAAAGGGAAGTGCAGTTGCTGAAGGCCCAATCTGTCTCCGGCTTTGTGTGTGTGCCCATTTATCCACATTAGTGTTGGATTAATTGGGTTAGAGACAGAGATGTTAATAAATGCAGTCCGTGAGGAAGGCTGCGATTGATCACCCGTTTCCTGCCATACTGCCTTCTTTCTCTCTCTCTTACACACACACAACACACACATGCACACCCAGAACACAGCCAGATTCATCACACACAATCTTCAAACACACCACATTTTACAGCTTCATAATCCCTCCCATCTTCATAAGAATACAATTACGGCAAGTTGCGTGTCCCCCTCCTCATACTCCACTCTGCATATCATCTTCCTGTTAGCGACGTAAGATTCGAAAAGCAAAAGCCCTGCTGTACTCAAACGCTTTCTACTCTTTTGTCTGCCTCCGTTTATCTGCAGCTACACACATGCAGACATGAATCTCGTACATAATCGGCGTCTTCGCATCTTCCAGATTGCGTCACCTGCATCATTATCAGCCGTGAGTAAACCAGGAGGAATGGAAAACAGATCTGATCATTCTACTCTCATCTCGTGGGAAATTCCACTCTAGAGATGGGATCGGCGTGCTGACCTGAACGCCAGTCTATCTCGTGGTGGCGAAAAACAATAAGGGAACTCTAGCTTGATACCAGTTTCTGGAGATGAAAGGTACTGTACAGTACCATTGCTCAAAATGAATCTAGAATGAAGGTCAAAAGATGGACAGGATTGTACTAATCACAAGCGAGAATGCCTTTAATTAAAGGGTATTCATATTAAATTGGGTTTGAAGAGGATTCAGTGGACCTTGAGTTGTACTTCAGAGCACTTAAGTATGTTTTGTTTCATTTTGAAAGTGTTTTGGTTACAAAGTTCAAGGGAAGATAAAAGTGGAGTGGAGCTTGGGAGGAGAGAGGAGATCCAAGCAAAACGGATATAAGTGATAAGAGACAAGAAACCTGACAGACCTGGTTAATCTTACAGTTATGCAAACCTCTTTGGTAATGGAGTTGTGAGGCGACAATGCTAGTTAAAAAACAATATAAAAACCCTCCACTGCACCCAAAATGGCTGCCAACTCACTATTTGTTAGATTGGAAAATCCCGGAGCTGTATTTACTAGTAGAAATATTACGCAATTCTCGCAATTTGCAAGTTTGTCGACAAATTTGATGCTAGTCACTTGATGCTAGCTAATAAGTAACCTCAGAATTATAGCAACAGTATTATCGAAATAAAGTTTTGTTTAACTATTAGAGTTGTAAGAAGTCTAGAAGAGGGTCTAAGTGAGGTTTTTCTCCCTTTCTTCAGACAGTGAAACAAAGCCGAACAACGTCACTGCACTATACGTAGCAGTAAAACACTAGGTGGCGTGTTGTTACAGACACTAATCAACAACAATGTAGACAAGTTACTTTTCCAACAACAGCACATCTCAATGTGTTTTAATTCTTTTATTCTTGCATGTGTTTTTCAATTATTATAATTTTCATTTCAATTGTATCATTATACAAGTGGTCATACTGTTTTATTAGCCATTTATTGTTGCATTTAATGTTGTAGAATGTGAACGCCTCTGTCCTGAAGATATTCCATGGGTGGAAAACTAAGATCGTGCTAACAGTGGAGACTTCATACTACACTGTTAAATATTAAGGATAAAACTTTAAATTAACATCATTTAAGAATTAAATTATTCGAGATTTCAGCATCATAAGTGTGATTTGTTCTTTATTATTCCTGCCGAGCTGAGGACGTCACTCTGCCTCTCTTACCCTTTACTCTTCTGCTAAATTTGTACCTTTGCAAGAAATGATTTTATTTAGTTAATTTTGTATCCCATGTTATAACACGAGCCCGGTGTTACAAAGCATTTGACTTCATGTCGTTCTGTGTATAATTATGTGTGTGAAAAATTCAATTTCAACTTGAATTTAGCGAACCTTAAAGTAGGCTTAAGGCACAGAGCTTTGGTTAAATGTTCTAAATTAAAACAAGCTTAGAACAATAGGAATTTTACTATTATGAATATTTCTGAAAACAAACACGCAGTGTCTCTTATGTGGTGAAGGCAGCAGGGAACAAACATGCTAATGTCATCTTCCCATCTGGAGTTGATCATAAAATCTCCATGGATGAGATGGATTTGAGGTACTAGCTGGGTAAGAGGAAGAGAAGGATATATGGGGAGAGTGAAAGAAAGAGAGAGAAAGAGAAAGAGCGAGAGAGCAATAGGATCCTCCGCCACTCGCTAGACTCTTCCTTCTCTCTCCCACAGCGGCCATCTGTCCCTCTGAGTCGCCACGCCAAGCCAGCGTGAATTAAAATCAGCCAACAAGACAAGCAGAGTGCATGCAGATACACACTCAAAAATACACACACACACACACACACACACACACACACACACACTCACACACACACACACACACACACACACACACACACACACACACACACACACACACACACTCACACACACACACACACACACACACACACACACACACACACACACACACACACACACACACACACACACACTCACACACACACACACACACACACACACACACACACACACACACACACACACACACACACACACACACAGAGATACAAACACTACTTGGAGTTCTGTTTTGTTTCTTGATTGAGGCAGATTAAATCCAGTCCTGTCAGGTCACATGACCACAACCATATGACACTGACACTGGCAGCATTCATGTGATAGATACTACTTCAAAGACACACACACACACACACACACACACACACACACACACACACACACACACACACACACACACATCATCATCATCATCATCATCATCACCCCTGAAACTATGCCAGAACACTAGGCCAAAGTTTCACAATTTTTTCAACACAACTTAAATCTCTATTACTCTTTATTAGATAAACATTAATCACTTCACAGCGAGTCTCTTCATAGAAAAGTCTTCCTCTTCAGTGCAGTGTAAGCGAGTGGACACCGAGTGCTAATTAATGGGAATTTATGGCACAGCTACATGTTGTTAGCCGAATACAAAGCAAAGCTATATCTTTTCCCCATGCCTACATAGCCACTGCTGCACAACAAGCACAGAAACACTTGCTGGGAGACCAAGAATTTCCATGGAGATAGGGTTGTGACCCATGACCCATCAGGTCTTATGAAAAACCTGGGTCAGTTTCAATCTCCATTTTTTTGTGTCACGAGAACTACCATAAAAACAATAGATCCTGAATATGTGTCAGAGAGTTAAAAAAATTATTGTTCGGGACGAGAGAGTCGGAATTAAATTTTCTTGACTTTATCGAGATATTAAGCTTTCTCGTTAGTCTGACTCTTATGGATATTGGTCACTGTATCCATATTATTTACAAATATTTAAAAGTATAAATATACATCAATACATAATAGTATAGTAAACAAATTGATTAATTATACTAATACTACTAATAATAATACTGCTATTATAATAATAATAATAACAATATTATTATTAATATTGTTATTATTGTTATTATTATTATTATTGTTGTTGTTGTTGTTGTTGTTGTTGTTGTTGTTGTTGTTGCTATTTACATGACACCTTTCAACAAGGCCATTTTACAATTTATAAAACCAACTAACTAAGTAGAAATATTATAGAAGTGGTAGCTTATTGGATAAGATGTTGGACTTCTGATCGGAAGGTCATTGGTTCAAATTCCACCAAGCTGCCACATCTGGTCCATAGAGTATGGCCTTTAATCCTCAGTTGTTTAGATAGCAGTAAGTCTCTCTGGATAAGGGGATTTGCCAAATGACGTAAATGTAAATAACTCACAAGCAAATAAATCGAGTGATGGACATTTAACTATAATATAACCATAATACTAATACTACTACAGCATTGGGCCATGCACACAGCCTCAGTGAGCCACAAATTCACAGAATAGGATTTAAAAGATAAATAAAAAACCTCAACCCTCTTCATTTTGGCTCAAATGTTTTGAATGTCACATCTTAGTCAGCTGGGACATCCCTACAACTTCAGTACCATGGCCTCCAAATATGGCTACAACTGAAACAGACTTTATCTCCCAAGCTGCACACACACTCACACACTCTGCCCAAGCTGATAATTGAGTACAAGTGTGGTTCAAATACACACCAACGCAAATACTATTCATTAGATATTCCCACTCCGACACTCCGACTCATTTTAAGCCAACGCTCTGTGTGACTAGTTCCATAGACTGATCTAGTAATCTAGATCTAGTGTTGTTCCCTCATTGCTAAACTGATTGTTCTCTTGTTTTGCCCGTCTGGATACTGTTTGCTCATTGCCTGACAGTTGCTTGCGTTTTGACCATGACGGTGGTTTTCAATTTGGATTCTTCTCACTGGTTATTACTGACTGTTTTATACTGCCCCTGTATCTACTTAAGGCATTTATAAATACATAATAACAAAGTAATCAAATAAATAAATACTTCTACTACCACTATTAATGCTACTTCTTATAATAATAATAATTAGCAATGCAGTAGACACGCTAGCTAGAAAAACTCAAATTAGAAGAAAGAATTTGAGGCCATCAGTTTACAATAATGATAATTATTTAAAAAATAATAATAATTTATAAGTATAAATATTCATAAATACATTATAGCATAGATCATCTGTAAAATCAATGTTGAGCAATGTATATAATATATATTAAAAAAATTAAACGGCTTAATAAACGAAAAATTCAATGAAAAATAATTAACCTTAATTTGAATTACAAATGAAACCAGTTGTAAATATGTTGTAAACGCAACGCTGTTTATTTATGTTGCAGTTTATTGACAGGAGAAAAAAAAAAAAAAAAAACACTTTACAACTTGGAGTCCACTAATTAGCTGATGCAGAGCTCATGATAAGGTCACCTGTCAATCAAATGCTCCACTGTTCCTTCTGAGTTATTGAATGGTAAAATCCATCCATTGACCATCTCCTTTCCTTAATCATAAGAGACACCAGTTCTGTATCGCGAATCAATTTTAATGAAGGGAAAAAGCAATCTTTAATTGCATTGCGATGTTTTGTATTGCATGGCGTGCGGAATGTCTGGAGTAGTTGCTGTTCTAGTTGTTTTTCAACTGTCAGCATCCGAACCTTCATTTATTGCAATTGACAGCACGTCAGGAGGCATTTAATTTCTCTTGTACCATGACTTGAATTTTATATGAATTGAACAAAAAACAGTTTTATCTTTTTTTTATCCAGGCATGCACCGTTATGTTCTTTCACCCTCCTCTTTTTAATTATTCACTCTTTCTAAGTTCAATGTCTTTTTTTCCAGGAAACCAGAAACATTTCTGTTCGGAGGATTTGACAAAAAAATGGCTGTTATAAAGCAGAGACACTGGAGACTCCCTCCAGAAATGTTCCATTAACGTCCCCTTAACGGATTTGTTCAGTAAATACCAGATATATAATATATGGACCACTGGGACACCTGACTTTTCCAGCCATGTGTGGTTCTTCTCCAAACTGTCCCAGAAAATTGAGGCTCTCAATTGTATCGAATGTCTTCAGGTACAGTAGCATTACACTTTTTCTCGAACTAGGAGACCCAAACCTTTTCCAGCGTGACAATACCACTGTACACGAAGCCGGGTCCATAAAGATATTCTTTACATGGTTTGGAGTGGAAGATCTCCTGCTATAGAGCTCTGATCTCAACCCTATTAAAAACTTTTGGGATGAATTGGAATGCTGACTGCACCCCCAGGCCTCCTCACCAGTAAATGATTATTAAGACCCTTGTGGCTGAATGAGCAAAAGATCTCCACAAAGACTCTTCAAAATCTAGTGGAACATCTTCCCAGAAGAGTGGAGCTCATTATAATTGTGGAATCGGATGTGCAAAAAGCACATACTAACCTAATTTTATGCATCTTTTTTTGCTTTTTATTTGTGTGTGTGTGTGTGTGTGTGTGTGTGTGTGTGTGTGCTGCAAGTGTATTTCCCCACTTATTTTAAGTACATTTGTCTGTAATTACATGTGCAAGAGTGAGAGCGAGAGAAAGCAAGAGAAAGACAAAGAGTGAAAAAGCGATTGAGAGAAAGAGACAAGGGGCTGTTTCTAATTTTGTTGTCAAACAGTAGTGAGTGTGTAACGTTGAGAGAGAGAGGGAGAGAGAGAGAGAGAGAGAGAGAGAGAGAGAGAGAGAGAGAGAGGAAACCTGTGCTGGGTCGGCTATAATAACTGTGAAAAATCTCATTAATTCAGTCGGCTCAGCCGCTAAGCCCTTGTATTGTCACTTCTCCCAGGGCCCTTTTCACGGCCTAACTAGCGTCATCTCCATGGCGACGGAGGAGAAATGCTTAGTGTGTCCACCCAAATTCTTCTTTTTGTCAATGTTCTTGACAAAGCTTGACAAACCGCATGTGACTCGAAGGGCTTCTCTGGTGGATGTGTGACTATTCACACTCACTGCCAAAAAAAAAAAAAAACGGCGGCCATATTGATTTTTTAATAAAGCAGACCGGCGCTTTTCGGTGTGTGCCCACTCGCTTTGTAAATCTCTACAGGAATCACAGACAGGCTTTTCCTTTCACAGTACACTCCCACTACAACACTGCTCACATCCACTCTGACCTCGGGACACAACTCTAAACCTCTTCACTCAATATCCTGCTTTAGATCATCGCTGAGGAAAAAGCGTCCAGCAGGACACAGTACCTTCACCAGCAGGGCCTACAGAATGCTCATGCTTTTATATCAACACTTACTGTTTTATTTTAAAGCACTTCCTTGCCGCTTCCTCCCTCCTTACTCTCCATCCATTCCTCAATCCTTTACTGACTCACTCCCTCACTCCCGTACTGATTCACTCCCTCTCTTCTCTCCATCACTTTCTCACTTTCTTACTGAATCACTCCTTTAACTAAATCACGTTCTCACACATCTGCTCTATTAATTACTCACTCTTTTAATCCCTCACTCCTTCTCTCCATCCATTCCTCACTCCCTAACTGAATCACTCCTTTAACTAAATCCCTTTTTCATACCTAACTCTCTTACTGCCTCGCTCCCTCACTGCACCTCATGTCTTCACTTCCTCACTCGTTTACCCTCACACTCCCTAACTTTCCCATAAGATTCCCAAACACCTAAATCCACATCCTTTTGGTTTCTCCGAGATTTTTTTGTAGCTCGTTATTGTGGGTTCAAACGTTTCCCTAATTTCCTGCTTGAGATGCTCGTGTGTTTCATGAAAGCTGCAGAGAAAAGCAACACAGACAGACAGACAGACAGACAGACAGGCAGACAGGCAGGCAGGCAGGCAGGCAGGCAGACAGACAGACAGACAGACAGACAGACAGACAGACAGACAGACAGACAGATAGATAGATAGATAGATAGATAGATAGATAGATAGGATAAATATTAGAATGCTTCAGTTGTTCCCACACTAGAGTGCAGTCATTTT
>NC_139579.1:3660701-3688201 GCF_946808225.1 Silurus aristotelis
CATCGGTTGACAGCCATTTTCAGGTCTCTTCATAGATGTTTAATAAAGTTTAAGTCAGGGCTCTGCAGGCAGTTCCTTTAACCACCCCTTGGTTGTTGCTCTGAAATTTACATTTACATTTACGGCATTTAGCAGACACCCTTATCCAGAGCGACGTACAAAAGTGCTTTAAATCTCTAGTAATAATGAATAAATCTACACTGGTACGCCAGATTACAAACTTAATCTAAATATAACCCTAGAATTCTACAAACTTGGAAAGTGCTAATTTAGGTGTTTCAGGAAGAGGTAGGTCTTCAGTCGTCGCTTGAAGATAATCAGGAACTCTGCTGTACGGACATCTAGGCGAAGTTCATTCCACCACCTTGGTGCCAGAACAGAGAAGAGCCTTGAAGTGTACTTACTTCTCATTTTGATTTGATTTTGGCCTTCTATAGAGAGTTGTGTGCCTTTCCAAATGATGTCTAATGTTGTTGCAAAAAGAGTCTGAATACTTCTGTACATTTCAGTGGTTGCTAAAAAATCACAGACATTTCTAGAGTTCTGTTTTGACTGTGTGATTTTGGGGTATTGATGGTAGATTAATGAGAAACAAATCAATTTCATATAAAAGTGAACGGGGGGGTTGAATACTTTTCGAATGCACTGTATATCGTTCATTTTTTATTTATTTTTTAACGTGTTTTCTGGGTGAATTTTTTTTTCTGGAATTGTTTACAATGATAGAACACTATATAGCTATATTTTGGTCACATGAATGCAAAAATTCAGTAGTTTTAAATCCAAATACAGATGCAGATATGTTAAACAATAAACAGGAACCGGCATTGTGTTACAGTACTAATATACGTGTAAGTATTCAATGCTCATACATGTGAATGTGTATGAGCATCGAGAACACGCGTTAAAGTGCGTGTATCAGCGTTTCGACACGAGGAGTCATGCAGCGCGGGTTTGCCCGTGATTGCTGTTCTCTGCAGGCGATTGTGCTCTTGAGTATGTGTGTATACGTGTGTGTGTTGTGATTATGGAGCAGGAGGGCCCTCTCAGCCCTTGCAGACAGGGGGCTGATTCCAGTGAAAAAAACCTCCTAATCAGGTGCCATCATTAAAAAAAACAACGTTCCGGGAGCCCTGATTTTCAATCCATTTTAATGAGTGTGAGGAAGTGAGGAAGTAGACAGCAGATCTTCCAGAGTTCAGGTTTAAATATTGACAGCAAATATGTAAAAGTCAGAATGAGAGGGAAGAAAATAAAGAGAGGCATTAAAATTTATAGCGGGGAGAGGGGGGGGGGGGTGTAGGAGGAAGGGGGAAAGCAAACTCAATAAATCGGGAGCAGAAAAGGCGGACGCGGCGCGAGACGTTTTTATGGCGCTTGTTGACATACAGAAGGTAGAGGTGTTTTTTTTGGAGAACGGACTGATGTGTGTTTGTTTTTGGGCAAAAAGCTGAAATGTTTAAAATGTTGATGATGATGATGATGATGATGATGATGATGATGATGATGACGACGACGATGCAACAGACGCCACGGCGGATTCACACAAAAGACAACAGCTGGCCGGCTTTCCCTCCTCCGCCCTTTCTCTTTTCCTTCATGCCTGACTTGAGGCTAATGTTGCTGAGAGGACAGGAAAACTCGCTGAGGGTCTGCGCATGGGAGTGTGTTTGGAAGAAGGAGGAGGTGTGTGTGTGTGTGTGTGATTGGGGGGAGCCCCGACTTCTTTTGTCTCGCCTCTCCTTGCTTCAAGATGTGCAATCATGACTTGAGGAACATCCCTTTTCATCTCGAGGCCTGCCAGCTGTGAAGGCAGTCAATAAACCGATACTTCCCCATCCACTGCATTCCCTGTACTGCCTACTGGCCTTGTCTCTACACACACACACACACACACACACACACACACACACACACACACACACACACACACACACACACACACACACACACACACACACACACACACACACACACCTTAACTGCCTTTGTTTCTGCATCTGGATCCTGACTGTAAGTAAAATTAGCACAGTGTATTCACAAAGCCATAAAAGCAGTACTGCTCCACCTCTTCCCTCGTTCCAGGTGGAAGGGAAAATAGACTGAGACCTATGAAAAAAACAAAACAAGGGAGTGAGAGCATGATAATGATTTTAACCCGATCCCCTCCCTCCTCTCTCTCTCTCTCTCTCTCTCTCTCTCTCTCTCTCTCTCTCTCTCTTTCTCTCTCTCTCTCTCTCTCTCTCTCTCTCTCTCTCTCTCTCTCTCTCTCTCTCTTTCTCTCTCTCTCGGCTTCATCCCTCCTGGGGTGAAACACAATTGCCTCGAGGCTACAAGCTCTATTCGACACTCAGCCACGGCTAATCCTGGCGCTCGTCGTGTCCAGAACACAGCAATTGGAGAACAGCAATCTAGCAAAGCGGCCTGGCTGGAATCTCACAACGTCCGTCTTTGGATCACTCTCAGAAAAAACATCACCCAAACCTTTCGGTCCCGAATCCACACGCGAATCTCTGCTGTGATATACACCGATTCCGTCCAGAATCTTTTTTTCTTTAGTCCTCACAGTGGAAGAGAACAAACACTAATGAGGTGGCCTACCTGCTGTTTATTTTTCTCCTTACCCTCACTATTGTCTCCTGCAAATATAGTGTATGTGTGTATGTATGCTTGTATGTATGTTTCTCATTGTTTACACCTTCCAGTGGCACCGATGGATCAGACCAGCCCTCACTCTCTCACCCTCTGGCCATCGGCTTTTTTTTTCCTGAAAAAAAACTACAAAGGGTCAGCGGAGCTCAAAGCCAGACAGAGGAAATCAGACGAGTGCTTGTTGGCCTCCTTGTATCGGAGACCATTTAAGGAAAATGAGACTGTAAAAATGCCACAGCTTTAATAGGCTGCCACAGGATGTGTGCTCATAAAATGACCCCCCCCCACACACACTCTACTATATCCTCCCTCTGTCTCTCTTTCTGTCTCTGTGTCTTTCTCTATGTGTCTCTCAGCTTCTCAACAGCAGATAAATGAGAACGTCAGAAAAGAAAAAAAACCCGGCAGGAGCTGAGAAGAAGATTAAATGAAATACCAGGTAGCCCATCAATAACCTCGCAGCTATCTTTAGCACCCTTCAATACAGAGAGCTGATAAAAGGGACACACAAATACTCAAGAAAAGCAGGAAAAAACCTCACACTCAGTCCTTTTCCGAGGCTCGATGAAGACGTCGTGGCAAATATCACTCTGCAGCGTTACGAAGAGACGCCCAGGCTCGGATGAAGGTTGCCAGGTCCAATCCTCGCATTGCCACAGGACCTCTGTTCCCAAACTGGGGGATTTAAAGGACCAAATCTGTATGGAAGTAACAAAAAAAAGAAATCCATACAGTGATTTGGACGCTATTAGAAAAATCTCAGGATCTCTCAATAGATCAACTTCTGAAGTCCAAATATCCAACTGTTTCCTGCGGCTCATGAGGAATTTCTTGTGGACAACGTGTGGAATTTCCGTTAGGATGTAAACAGTCATTTGCTGCAGTGTCTAAAGGACAACCTCAGTCTCCTCCCTTCCTTAATAGAGGACTATTTAAAAAAAGCAGCCGCGCATAACGTAGCATTTTTTAGCTAATTTGTTGCTATCTTTTCTTTTAACAGTAGGAGGCGAGTTCAGAGATTCACCAATACCTGTAATAAAGTCGGTCGTGTGCTTATTAAAAATACAGGAAATGATTAAGTGCAATGAAAAGCTGATATAGAGCCGAGTCAAAGTCTGAATGTGTCACACCATAAAACTTGGGTTTTCATGCGTCATACAGACGACAGGGTTTTCATGTATCGCAGGTCCAAGGCGCTCGTGTAGTCATGCAGCTGCAATACTGTGGAAAGTCAGAAAATGAAGTAAAAAAAGATGATGAGGAGTCATCCACTCATCCCTCCTGAGGAGTTGGCTTCTCGTTTCTGGAGGCTTCCCATAGTAATTAAGAGTAGGGTATGGCTTTTCCTTTGTAGTTGTTTTTTTCCACAAAGTGAAAAGAGCATACAGAAAACGTTTCAATTCAGGTTTTTGACCCAGTTTTGCTTAGCCTCGTCTGAAAACTGAATCTTCTCTTGGAAGTTTGTGTATAAAGCGCCGCTCTTTAAGCCACAAATTATGCTACGTCTGGTTATAAAGTGCAACCACGAACAGCACATGTTGTTAATGAGCTTTCTAATTTTATTTAAACATTTTCCAACCTAAAAACAAACCACCAGCGGTGGACGAAGCACACAAACCATGTAGTTGAGTAATAGTAGAGATACAGTAAAATGTGACTCCAGAAAAAGTAAAAGTGTCCATTTAAACTTTCACTTGAGTAAAAGTACAAAAGTATTTGCCTTCAGATGTAGTTAAGTATCCAAAGTACTATGATTTATTATAGCTATAATGTTCCTATTATCATTTTTGTCTTTGTTTAATCAACTCAGTTTATGTGAAAGGACTAATGTTACTTTTACCACACTGATCTATTAATAAAATGATATTAATGACTCAAAAACTGATTGATATCGATTCAAATGATCATGAACCCAAAACCTTCTTTTCAAATACTTAAAAAAATTACACAAATGAGGTCACGTGTGTTGAGTCGAATTCGAGTCTGGAGTTTCTTCATTATTTCTTCCTCTCTAAATGATCTGCTTGATGTTGAACTGATGCTGAACTGTATGTTGGTGATCAGTAGATCCACCAAGCGTCAATCAGAACAAGTTCTAAACAAAGCGTGCGCTTGACCCTGATTGGTGGATTGCTCTGGTTTGACTGGTTATGTTTTTATCCGCTCATAAATAAAAAAGAACAACTGCTTTGGCAAATTTTTTTTTAAAAGTACGATATTTGACTTTGAAAAATAATGAATTTAAAGTAAAAGTCTCCCTAAATGGAAATATTTCAGTAAAGTACAGACACGCAACAAAGCTACTTAAGTAGAGTAACAAATTACATTTACTTCATTACTGTCCACCACTGGAAACCACGCATAAACAAAACATATTGCTGTGGGCAAAAGTCGGTCAATGCTGCTACTACTTCAGGTGGAAGATACCATAATTGTTTTTACAGCAGTGCCACCAGGAAAAAAGTGGATCGGTCAATTTCCCCACGGAGATATGTAATGTTTTTCGGAAACGCTGAATACTGAACAAACTATGTAATGCATTTTTTATTTCAACTGTTCTGGACCAGTACATGTGCTGGTCTGTACCATGGAAAACTAAATAAACTGGCATGCTTATATTTATTGATCCAGATGCTCAGCCTTGCTTGGGATCCCCACAATGTCAGAGATCTTTCTCTACATCATTAGTCCCTCACTTTCTGCCCATCCTGGTGCTTTGTTTGTCATTTGTGAAAATCTCAGAAAGTTTGTGCCTCCAAGCCCCGCCCACAATTTAAATGAATGACTTTGTGTGATCTGCGTGTCCCGCCTTGTGAAAAACCCCGTGGGTAATCACACACTTATTTTTTCTTTCCACACACGACCGTGCTGTAATCTCTGTGAGATTGTGCGATAAAG
Organism: Silurus aristotelis; assembly: GCF_946808225.1. Lineage (NCBI taxonomy): Eukaryota > Metazoa > Chordata > Actinopteri > Siluriformes > Siluridae > Silurus > Silurus aristotelis. Next base: position 3,666,252 of record NC_139579.1, read on the forward strand.
AGGCAACTTATCATTTTTAATCACAAGACGATGACACATGACACGCACGAACGCTGCCCGCGGGTAAGCGATACGCCGCGTTCATTACGTTTTCCATTCATTTAATTTGGGCCTGTTAAAGCCTTTCATTCATACTCCTGGCGCGTAAGTTGGATCGTATAGCAGCGGGGCCCGTCCGCTGAAGTATTTGGCTTGAGGCGCCAAACGAGCTTTCTCGTCGCCATAGAAACCTGGCTGCGATTTGTCATTAGCGGGTGCGTTAATATGCCCATGAGGATACGTGACCTTCGGTTTTCTGCCTGAAACAATTTCTGTTCACGTAATCTATTGTGCGGCCATTTTAAACTTAAACCCGTGTAATTGCCTCGTATTAATGATGTGCTTTTAGCGCTTAATCGTTTATGATAAGCCCGAGATAATGTTTGAATTACAGTGTGATGGAGTCTCTGTTATTGGGCAGAGTGCTGACGCTTTCGGGGTCGGACTTTATGGGAGAGATAAAAGCGTGTGAATGTCCTTATCGCGCTCAATTTGGGGTGCCAACATTTCTTATTTGGCTCTCTCAGGCAGAAATGAACATAAAATATATTCAATATATTTTATTCCTATCGCACTTTTAACAATGGGCATTGTCTCAATTGAGCTTTACAGAATGTAGGAATTGTAGAACAATGTTCACTTATATATACATTTATGTGGTAAACGTAGCAAGGAACCATTCCCTTAGATGTTATGAGGAAGAAACCTTGAGAGGAACCAGACTCAAAAAGGGGAACCCATCCTCATTTGGGTGAGTATGATTATAAATCATTCATATATGGAGTAGATTGAGAAATATCATGAGCACTGAAGTAGGTGATTATGAGTAATGTCCTTTCTGCAGTCTTATACCTTCAGTTGGAGTTGTGGAACCAGGAGCTCCTGAGGATCTCATAAATTAGCTCAACATCTGAGATCATTACAGATTCAATACCAACTCCTCCACGCCAGAGCCTTTATATGTTCAATGAAGGAGAAACAGCATATGTAGAAGTTATTTTGAGTATTTATTAAGATGATGTTTATCCTCAAGTGGGATCCAAACCGGAGCTGGTATGTGGCATCTTCTTTTTAAAAGTCTGAAATTTTCATGAGGTCATATTCAATGAAGGATCATGAAATGTATTGAAACAGAAACACCAAAAAATCCTATAGTGTTTTATTTCTCTTATGGCACAGCACATTGCCAATGAGTGACATTTCCATTCATTAAATAATGACATTTTTACTTCTTTGTCCGTTGTAGTGGCCGTGGAACCGAAGCTATAGTGTGAGTACACAAAATAAATCCTGCCGTGTTAGCAAGAAATCAGAAAGTGCACACTTCTTTGTCCCGAACACCTTCCCATGTCAGAAAACAGCACGTTACAAATTCCTGAAACTGGAGACTCCTTCCTTACAGAAATCCCGAAATCCGACGTTGCATTTGTTATACGAAAACATTGTAACAATAAAAACAGTATCAGAACGTGAGTATTCAAATCAACCTGTGATTTGCTTTGCTTCACTTTTCGACCAATCAGAATCGAGAATTCCACAACGCTATAATATAAAGACGGATAAACAAGACCTGGTTCATGTGATCTCCAGCTTTGCTGTCTGTTATTCACTACTGTTTGCTCTGGAGCTGATAGTGTTCAAAAGTGAATCTAATCCGCTCTCGGGCTCCGTTTGCAGTGCCCTGTGTAAAAAAACATACAAACACAAAGATGCAGTGATGGTGGCACAATTAACACAAGCTGACACACACACACACACACACACACACACACACATGGCCGCACAGCTGCATGATAAAAGGAAAAAATTAGGTAATTTCTTGCATCTTCAAACGCTGGTGTGTGACAGAAATTCTATACACTATATGGGCAAATGTTTGTGCACACCTGACCATAAGATTGGTATATGCTTTTTAAACATAACATTCCTTACTCTTCTGGAAAGAAGAAAATCTTTCATAAGATTTTGTGCTCATTCAGACACAAGGACACTGAGAAGGTCTGGAGTGCAATCAGTGTTCCAATCCATCCCAAAGGTGTTCAGTTTTGAGATCAGATCTCTATTGCAGGTCACTCAAGATCTTCTATTCCAACCCATGTAAAGCATATCTTCTTGGAGCTGGTTTGGTGCACAGGAGCATTGTCATACTGGAACAAACTCCAAGTCATTATACCACATCCAAAGACATACAATTATGTGTCTCCAATTTTCTGGTAACAGTTTGGCAAAGAACCACATAGAGCTGGAAAAATCAAGTGTCCCAATACTTTTTATCCATATCGTGCATGTGTCTAATACAGATAGTATATAATTCATTTTCGTCGTTATTCTCGTGGTCTTTGCCTTAGACATACCATTCACAAACAAAATGTGCCAAAAGCCAAACTGAAGAATTCTTGTCACATCACATGACACTTTGCCACAGAAGGTATCACAAAGTAGTAGATAAATACTTGATTCACATGACAGAGTTATTGGAGACAAACCGCTGTTAGTTCTGTTAAAACCACACTGCCTGTATTTGTGTGTGCATGTGTGTGCGCGTGTGTGTGTGTGTGTGTGCATGTGGGTATTTGTGTGTGAATGAGGGTATTGAGGAGCACAGCTGTAAACTGATGCGGTTTTGCTCTCATTGCTCTAATGGGGTCTGCAGTCTTGTGCATGGCCTGGAGGCCAGCTTTCGAAACACACACACACACACACACACACACACACACACACACACACACACACACACTCTCTCTCTCTCTCTCTCTCTCTCTCTCTCTCTCTGTACTATTACTAGATGTTTCCATGGAACATGGATACATGTTTTGCTGCTTTAATATGCACCTATATGCCAATTAATAAGAACTCAAATTAGTTAATAATCCATCATGAACCTTTTTATTGTTACTCAGGAAGAAAGACATACTAAATTGACAACTTATTGGTGCCAACAAATAGCAAAGCACTGTTTAGCAGACTATATGACACATTTTGTGAACCCCTGATCATGAAAGCCTAAGGAAGAATTACATTTAACTGGAAAAAAGATGTGTCCCAATACTTTTGCCTTTATTGCATATATTTATATATAGTCTAAATTAATTTCTTAGAAATGTTTAATTGATCCTTTTAGAAACACATTTTCAGGTCATTTGAGTTAATGTGTCATGTTATGTTGGTGTGCACACATGTCACAAATGCACATTTTGCAATATTTCTTACCTTAAGGCAGCTCAATGGATCAGATCTGGGATATAATTTTGAAGATTATTTTTATTTACTTGGGTTCATTTATTTTCATTATCTCAGTTTATTAATCCAGCTCAGTGAGGACATACTTTACATGGGTTGGAGTGAAATATCTTGAGTGGTCTGCTATATAGAGCTCTGACCTCAACCCTACTGAACACCTTTGGGATGAATTGGAACACTGACCGCACCCCAGACTTCCTTATCTCACCCTTCTATCAGTACCTGACAGGTGGAACGTAACAAACGTTTCACTTTTTTTACTCACGTTACTGTAATTGAGTAGTTTTTCCTGTGTACTTCTACTATTGAAAGTAGTTTTTACAGTCTTTAATTGGACCCTTGTTCAATTAAGCAATTAAGTATGTTGTGTTGAACTTAGTAACATTTGAAATCATATCTGCTGCTGAGTAAAAAAAAATAATAATAATAATAAAAATAATGCAAAGGGAAATAAATCGCACTCTGAAAACAACTGCACTGATTGGTTGATAAGTGGAGAACAACTTGAGAAAGAAAGATGGAGACGAACGAGACATTTGTGATTTCAAGACTTTTTTTTTTTTTTGCTGCTGCTGCTGCTGCAAAAGCGCATAACTCAATTTATGGTCTGTTATGGACTGTATTTATTTATTTTAGTTATTAGACTTTAATGTGTAAAGGTGATTATGTAATTTGGATCTATGATGATTGCAAATTTTGAGCTATTTTATAGTTACTGAGTTTCTCAGTAGCTCCTGGTTCTATAACCTTAAATGACTGCAAAAGACTGTAGAAAGATCATCACTCAGTATCTTACACTCCAGTGTTCATGTTAGTTCTCACTCTCCAGTGTTCTGTATTGTTTTAAAGACTATAATAACACTCTTGATGTCACCCAAATGAGGATGGTTCTCCTTTTGAGTCTGGTTCCTCTCAAGGATTCTTCCTAATAACATCTAAGATAGTTTTTCCGGGTCACAGTCGCCATGGCTGCTCATCAGGGATAAATACACATCATTTACCTTAACTGTTAAATTCTTTAACGCTGCTTTGAGACAATGTCTGTTGTGAAAAGCGTTATAGAAATAAACTTGACTTGACTTGACTTGTTCCTTCAATTAAAAACAACTAGTTTGAGATTTATATCCCCCCTGTCCTTTTGAAACTTCACTAGAAGACCCCCCCCCCACCCCCACTGTAAAAAAATAACGTAACTTAGTAAATTTTAGACTGAGTACATTTGAAATACTATTTACTTTTACTTGAGCAGATTTGTAGACTGGTATCTTTACTAGTACTTAAGTACAATTTCATTGAGGTAACAGTACTTTTGCTTCCTAACATCTCTGGGATATGCGAAGAAGAAATTTTACTGTGCTGTAAATGTACATGGAACAAGTTAATAGCCTTTTGACTATTCGACAATTTTTCACATGCACACCACTAAAATCTAGTGGAACACCTTCCCAAAAGAGTGGGGCTTATTATAAGAAGTGAGTAAATGTGGAATATGATGATCTTGGGTCTAAGCGTCCACATATCGAAGACGTGTGCGTTTATTCTTAGCTTGAAGTTTACAACTTCGTTTCAGACTACATCTGTCATCACTGCATTTACAAATGTTCTAACGGTTGTCACGGTTCAGACATATTTAGCTCTATAAGAACAGCTTTCCTAGAAGTTCCTTCTCGCTTCGACTGACTTGTGAAACACAACGTGTAGAGGGCTTTCGAAAAACCACACGCTTGCGGGGAATTCTAGCGTGCGTATCGAACGCTCGAGGTTTCCTCGCGCTTCTCTTCAGACGTGAGATGCATTCCGGAGCGCTTGTATAATTTAGATCAGTGAGTTTGGAGCTGCCTTTAAAACGGCTCGCATGCCCATTATTTCAGGTGCAGGACCCCAATAAAACTTGTAAAGCTAAAGCGTTTTTTTGTTGTTGTTGTTGTTTCATTTTTGCTCGTCTTTCATGAATTAACCAAACGACCCTCGAAACGCACGCAAGCCTGAGAGAGAAGACGTATCCGGTGCTGCGCTGTGTGCAATGTTTAACCGCTTGCTATATTTAGCACTGAGCCCTGAGCAGACCACGAACACCTCGGCTCTCAACCGTCGAGTGGGGAGAAGAGACGCAGAGTGATAGTGACACGTCCTCCAAATACTCTCTCTCTTCCTCTCTCTCTCTGAATCTTTGCCAGTTCTTTCTCTCTGTCCTGAAATGAATAGGGATTTTCAAAAGGATCTCTGAACAAAATCTCTTCCCAGACTTGGCCCATGACTCCAGTTCACTTGAGATCAGGGCCCTAATGCAGCCAGGTTTAAGAGTGAACAGGGGGTTGGTGGGAATTTCAATCTACAAAGCAAAAACCCTAAATGTCAAGTGGCTAAGACACACGTACATGTTCTCACTCTGCTCTGTATCCTCCTTATAAGATTCTACATTTTGTATTTGGTCTTTTTCCTGGAAAAAATTTGGGAAAAAAAAAACGTTCAAGCTTCCTCTTTGAAAACGTTCGCCTCAGGGGAAAAGCAGGCATGAATAGCCATGCTTGGCCTGGAGCTTTTTTTTTTTTTTCTTTTCTAAAATCATCTAAGACGTTAGCCGGTAGCCTGTAGTGCATCATGAGCAGGCCGCTGGGCGTCAGAACGCTCTCCAAACATGCAACTGGAGAGTGTTACGGGTCAAAAAGGGGCCCCTTGTGCTTGTCATGAAATATACAGCTCTCAAATCGTTTCAGATTTGTTCTTTTTCTCGGGCTGCAGCTGGACAATACTTCTGTAGACAAGGATTTTAAAAGCCGTAGGTCAGTACTAAGAGAATTGCCCTTTCCCAGACATGATGTTCATCTGTAATTATTGCAGAAAAAGTATGGAATCTTCAATGATAATAAGTGTTAAGTGTGGGGCAGTGGGAAGAATGGGGTTGTGAACAGAATGTAACAAATTTAAGGTTTTTTTCGAACAGTTTTGAGAGCTTTTTTGAGGTGCCATTACATTTGCAAATATGAATGCAAATGTGAACATTTTGAAACACATTACAAACAAGTAAAGTTTCCTTCAGAACAACAATTTTTTCAGGTGAATGAATTTATATTTTTGCTACATATTTATTACTTTAACAACCTCATTTATTTATTAATTTTTTATTTTTTTTGTAAAGAATGTAAACTGTAAAGAATTTGTAAAATTGCAATATTAACATGTTCATTAACTATACTTGGGTAATGCTTCAAAGAAATAAATATATATATGTTTTTATAATAAATTCATAATAAATGTCAATTGTTTTTTATAATAAATTCAGTTTTGCTTTTATATTTATTTACAATTTTTTTTTATAACTTTATTTGTGTAAGTGTTTCTTTCAAATGTATATAATCATTTGAAACATTAATAAAATCTACAAAATGTACATGATGAAAATGTTTCAGATTGTTTCAGATTAGATTTTTTCAAATATTTTTACTAGTTAAATTTCATTTGTATATATTTTTACAATATAATAAAAAAAAAAGGTTATTTATTTAAAAAAAAAAAAAGATCTACAAAATGTACAGCACTTTCTAAAGTGTATTTTCCAGCAAAATGTTCATTAAAGAAGATTACAAAACAGATTTTAGTCCATTCACTTTTCCTCTCTGACCATCATCCCTGTTACATACACTATATAGACAAAAGTATTGGGACACCTGACTTTCCAGCCATGTGGTTTGTCCCTATGATGTCAGCACAAAGTTGGAGGCACACAATTGTATAAAATTCACTTTTCCCTTTACTTGAACTTAGACACTTAAACCTGTTCCAGTATGGCAATGCCCCTGTGTACAAAGCCAGCTTCATGGAGATATGCCTAACATGGGTTGGAGTGGAAGATCTCCTGCTATAGAGATCTGACCTCAACCCCTTTTGGATAAACGTGAACAATGACTGCACCCCAGGCCTCCTCACCTTCTCACCTACATTAGCTTTTGACTTTACTAACACCCTTTTAGCTGAATGATCACAAATCTCAAACAACACACTCCAAAATGAAGTGGAGGTTGTAATAACAGCAAACAGAGTGAAATCTTATACTCTGGTACCACAAATTTATGTCCATATATATTGTGTTCTGACAGGAATTTATCCAACCTTCCTATAGTTATTGGAATTATGATTACTCATTACCCATTCAGGAAAACTTTTGGACATTGCTGTTTATTGTCATCACACAAAACACCAGAGTGTCCCTTTCACTCACAGTGTGTCATATTACACTCATTTAACCTCACAACAGAGGTTTTTATTCCCTGTCTTGTAATGTTTATTCAGCTATTTCACAAGAACAGGCTTTCTATAGTTAGATACTTAGTGGTGCGTGGACATTTATTTATTTTAGTGCCGCAGAATTGAAAATGACTGGATTTAACAGTGTTACAGTCACTGGCCACGTTTGGAGCTCTTGGCCTGCTCTGAAGGCCATTTTACAGCCGGGCAGCGAGTGGCAGCGCTCCAGCTGCTCCTTTTAAAACTGCTCCATTAAGGACAGACAGTGGCTAATTACAAGCAATTACCCCAACAGCAGAGACGATGAAGTATTTATTTAAATGCCATTGCTGGGGTTTTTTTCTGAACAGGCAACAGAGAACTCCTTTGCTTCGAGCTGCTAACCTCAAGACAAGAGCTGTGGATGTGTAAAGGGATGTACAAAAAGTCCCATGATTTCAGTCACTGTGCAGAACACAATAAAGCTTCTATTAGAGTCCTGTCTTGTCGTGTCGTTTATGAAATTACACCTCAGAGAATGTGTACTACACAAAAATGTCTCTACGCTGACTGAGAGAGAAACTAAAATTGTGATGCAAATGTAGTAGAATTACGATTTTATTTCCAATTTGACTGTGTATTTACAATCCTATTTGTTTAGCAGATGTCTTTCTTTCAAGGGAGACACAACACCATTCATGGACACCATTGTGTTTCAAGGGTTCTTTAGGTAGTTAAGGGTTCTTTTCTTCCCCAAAGAGTTTCGAAACTGAATAAAACTGTCATAAGAATGTTACAATAATTTCGTTCTCCACCTTCTACATAAACCACAATAATTTGTAAAGCCCACAATACAATTTCTTGTTTATTACAATACACATTTTATATAGCATTTAATTATTACAGACCGTCCATTCAACAAGTTCTCATTATCTATTACGTTGAAGCAGCTAAACTATATGGACAAAGGTTTGTTGACACCTGAGTATTAGATTATGTGCTTTTTGAACTTCACATTCTGCATTTAGTCTCCATTTGCTGTTATAACAACTTCCCTTCTTCTGGGAAGATGTTACACTAGATTTTGGAGTGTGATCGTGAAGTATTTGTGCTCATTGAGCTACAGGGGTGGTAGTAAAGTCACGTACTGATGTAGGTGATGTGAAGAGGAAGTGGTGTAGACAGTGTTACAATTCATCCCAAAGGTGTTCAATAGGGTTGAGTTCAATTCAATTCAATTTAATACAAGTCAAGTCAAGTTTATTTCTATAGCAACAGACATTGTCTCAAAGCAGCTTTACAGAAATCAACAGTTAAGGTGAATGGTGTGCATTTATCCCTGATGAGCAGCCGTGGTGACTGTGGCAAGGAAAAACTCCCTTAGATGTAATGAGGAAGAAACCTTGAGAGGAACCAGACTCAAAAGGGGAACCCATCCTCATTTGGGTGACATCAAGAGTTTGATCATAAATCTTTCAACAATACAAAACACTGGAGAGTGAGAACTAACATGAGCACTGGAGTATAAGATTATAAGTGATGTTCTTTCTACAGTCTTATACAGTCTTTATGGTTATAAAACTAGGACACAACATTTGTGATCATCACAGATCCAGCATCAGCTTCTCCATGCCAGAGCCTTTAAACACTCCAGGAGGTCCAATGTCAAAACTCCACACATGTAGTGGGATCCAATTGGCACTGATATGTCTCTAGATGGTTCGGGATGTTTGCGAGTTCGGCATCTACTTCTTCACAGGTCCATAATTCAGTTCAATTCTATTAGTTCAATTCTTCAAACAATGTACAATTTCCCAAAGCATAGATACAGACGTAAATCGATTATGAAAATGCTCTATAGCAGGCCACTCAAGATCTTCCACTCCAACCTATGTAAAGCATATCATCATTCGACTGGCTTTGTACATAGAGATATTATATATGTTATGTTATACATTTGGGTCTTCTAGTACAAGCGAAGGGAGAATTACCTGCTACTGTATACAAAGATGTCATATACAATTGTGTCGCAATTTTGTAATATATAGACAGTGTAATGTATTTCTTTCCCTAGACTTTCTTTGTATTGAGGTTATGAAGACAAACAAATTATGCTTATGTTACACTGTATTGATGTTTAGTTGTTCCCTGTTTTGGGTATTCCTGAGAATGAGTTTAACTGTAGCTAAATTTTATTTATTTTTTATCTTTTATATATCATAGCTGCTGTTATAGTGAATGAATCAATTCCAAGCAATTATAACCAAGAACATTCCGGACAATCACTCAGCTTTATCTGAAATCTATTCGGATACATTATGATCAAACTGAACCGCTTTTTTGATGCATGCTAAAACTGCGTCTTACAATTGTCTTGGCTAAGCGTCTCTGTAGCATCTGTTAGTTCCATCAGCCCATCTTCTTCTCCCAGGCCACATGAGTCACAGAACACTGTGATTCTCAGGACCTACGCTCTCTCTGCTGCCTCCAGACAAATGTCAGGGTCCTGATGAATAAATAACGCCACCCAGTCGACTGACTCGGCCCTCCTACGTACAACACACACACACACACACACACACACACACACACACACACACACACACACACACACACACACACACACACACACACACAGTGATTGAATCTGCCTGTAATCCCACAGTATTATCACACTACATCATTAAGGCCATGTGGTCATTCCTAGCTGTGTGGTCATGCACTGCAGGAGTCAGACTTTCCTTGGTATTTTAAAACATGTACCCTTCACAGTTTATGTGAATTTGGTTCCTCTTCTGAATCTTTCCTACAAATTTCAGATGGATAACGCCGCAGGCCTACTGAGAAAGTGTTCACAGCAGACAAGTGGTTCATTAAAGCAACAGACACCATCTATAATAACAGATATGATGGAGAGATCTTCCAGGTCGTACAGATTTGATATGAGATATACGATTTTTATTTCTAAGATTGTATCACTATCATGAATTACGCTTCCCATCAGTCACTGCAGATCACAGGACCATCTCACATGTCTGTTTGCCTACATGAGTCATATTCAAGTTCATTAGCATTTGTGTATATTACCACTCCGTTCACACCACTGCTTGTCTCACACTTCTTTTTTAATTGCTGTTGTTGTTTCATTTATGGCCATTTATGTTTTTTTTTTTAGCTTTTTGGAGTTAGGGTTGGAGTTATTGTCAGGGATGGAGGTCAGGTTTAGGGTTGAAATTAGGGGTAGGGTTGGGGTTAGGGTTAGGGTTAGGGTTGCGGCTGGAGTTAGGGTTGGAGTTAGGGTTAGGAGTTAGGGGTTAGTGTTAAGATTTAGGGTTAGGGCTAGCTGTTGGGGTTAGGGTTAGGTTTTAGGGTTGGGTCTGGGGTTAGGTTTTAGGGTTAGGGTTTAGGGTTGGAGTTAGAGTTAAAGTTGGGGTTGGAGTTAGGGTTAGAGTTGGGGTTTGGAGTTAGGGTTAGGGGTGGGGCTAGGGTTGAAGTTTGGGTTAGAGTTGGGGTTGGAGTTGGAGTTAGGGTTAGAGATGGGGTTGGAGTTAAGGTTAGGGTTGGGGTTGGGGTTAGGGTTGAAGGTTAGGGTTAAAGTTTCAAGTTTCAAGTTAGGGATAGGGATAGGGTTAGAGGTCAGGGTTAGGGTTGGATATCTTTCCCAAAAAATATATTTTTTATTTCTTTTAGCTTTAGTTTTTTTGAAATTATTTTTACATGTACATTATACATTTTATAGATATGAATATAAAATTATTCACCAATCAGAAATGTCAATAAAAGTAGGTTGCCTGCCTATTTTAAGTATCTGTATATCACCCTCTTTATAATAATAATAAAAAAAAAATGAATAAGTAAATAAAATAATAATAATAATAATCCCCATTATCATCATCATAAAAATAATAATAATAAAAACATTTTCAAGCCTTAAATGTATTTCTGAATCATACTTTTTTTTGCTGTTCTATCCCAAATGCTGACTAATATTTATTTATTTGATCGCATTTTTTTCCCAATTTTGGTCAGTGCCTATTCTCTCCTACTACTTCCCATGTTCAGTACTGCCTTTACTTTCTCCCTTACACTGCTTGTGCTTCATCACACTAAGTTTAACTGCCCACATACTGTATACGAGCTCATACATGCCTATGACTGGCTAACTTTGCTCTGACTGATGATGGAGTCATCCCCATGAACGTATATGACTGGATATAAGTACTTTACCTCCCAGGAACCAGGGAGGGTTTTGGGTTCTTCTTTATGCGGGTGGAGTGATCTAATGAAATACATATGCTGTCGGAAAGACAAATGTCCGAGTGGTTACTGAAAAATGGTGAGCTAATTGTTGTGGTGAACACTCACATAAGTGCACTCTGATTACACACAGACAGACAGACAGACAGACAGACAGACAGACAGACAGACAGACAGACAGATGTACATACAGACAGACAGAAAGACAGACAGACGTACATACAGACAGACAGACAGACGTACATACAGACAGACAGACGTACAGAGACAGACAGACAAACAGACAGACAGACGTACAGACAGACAGACGTACATACATACAGACAGACAGACAGACAGACAGACAGACAGACAGACAGACAGACAGACAGACAGACAGACGTACAGGCAGACAGACAGACATGCTACAGTCGTCATTGCTGCTCATCAGGGATAAATACACATTGTTCACCTTAACTGTTACATTCTGTATAGCTGCTTTGAGACAATGTCTGTTGTGAAAAACGCTATAGAAATAAACTTGACTTGAAAGACAGACAGACAGACAGACAGACAGACAGACAGACAGACAGACAGACAGACAGACAGACAGATAGATAGATAGATAGATAGATAGATAGATAGATAGATAGATAGATAGATAGATAGATAGATAGATAGATAGATAGATAGATAGAGATTTCCCTAACCCTAACCCTAAACCGAACCCTAATCCTAACCCAATAAATCTACCACAATCCTACAACCAGGAGAAAGTGGATACTCGAAGATGAAAAGCAATTGTTCAGGATGAGGACTACCACAATCACTCGCCACTGATGATAAATGACTTATACATGACAAATCTAGCATCACTCCTCAGACAAAGTATACCATCATTTAAAAAAAAAAAAAAAGTTGATCTGAGCATCACAGAAGAACACGTTCACATGTATTGGCAACTTCAAAGGACATTTGATACACTGACTAACTCCCTTTGATGAGAAACAGCTGGAATTTACAGTTCTCCTCCAGATGTGGTCGTGGCCTACACATATATAAAGTAAATTTCCTCCCAGGATGCAGCGAGGGTTTTTGGGTACTCCTGTATTGCGGATGGAGTGATCTAATGTGATACATATGCTGCAGGAATGAAACATGTCCGATTGCTCATGAAAAGCTATTGAGACCTAAGTGCTGTGGTGAACCCTTAGAGAAGCACACTCTGATCGGACATGATCAGATGCCTGGTTTCCTCAGGTTATGAGGGTGTTTTATTGGGGCCTTTGAATTTTTTAGCCATGTCTGGGGCACTCAATTTTATGAATGGAACCAGTGCATGTTCATGCTGTTCCTGTTTCACAAGCTGCGAAGCAAAACAGGTGATTTGCATTCGAAACAACTCTCCCTCTCGCGCTTTCTTTCCTTTCTCTCTCCATCTGGCTTCGTGCCCCTCCGGGCTAATGTTTTCTTTCCATCTGGATAAAGCCTGTGCACCTGTGGATCACAACACCACAGCACACACACACACACACACACACACACACACACACACACACACACACACACACACAAACATCAAGCTCAGAGAAGAAAAGAAAATATGACATGCAAACAAATATGAACACGAACGTAAAAAAACTATGTTCATGCACACAAAACACACACACACACACACACACACACACACACACACACACACACACACACACACATAAGCTTCAGCTAGCTAGACAGACAGACAGACAGACAGACAGACAGACAGACAGACAGATAGACAGATAGATAGATAGATAGATAGATAGATAGATAGATAGATAGATAGATAGATAGATAGATAGATAGATAGATAGATAGATAGATAGATAGATAGATAGATAGATAGAGCCAGCACACACACACACAGACACACACAGACACAGACACACACACACACACACACACACACACACACACACACACACACACACACACACACACACAGATGCAAGCTTAAGGCTACAGCTACTTTCTGTCCAACAGCTCGGCTCGAAAGGTTTAATGATCCGCAACTGAACATTCGATTCTGAGTGAATGCGAGTGTGTATATAAAGTGGTTATGCGATAAAGACTGTAAAATGGCCTCCATCCTCAGGTCCAGGAGACTTTGAGGTTTCAGCACATTTATTTTTCCTCATCTAAACAAATACAATCTGATACAATAACTACCTGATGCATCAGAAACAATGATAAAGCACTTAGGTCACGTTCTTTATCAAGGTTTTTCAGATTCAAGCTTTAAAGTGCACTTGTTTGATTTCTGATAACAATTATGTTCATTCCAGCAGCAGACGATTGTTCACATTTAGAGGTCATACGAGCAGTTTATCCATGGTTTATAAAAAAGATTGTCTCAAATAAAAATGCCACCAAATTCATGTTCTGATTCATGTTTATAATATAAAGAATATAATTGATATCATGTTCAGTCTGTATTTCAGAGGAATCTCAATGCCACCATGTCAGGCCAGAAAAGCTCAGCTTTATATGCTCATGACCAACAATGATCATCAGATAAATCAGATTTTACTGAAGCAGCAAGGCTGGGTCTGATTTTATTCTAAACCAGACTGTGGAAGGTTCATAATGGTTTTCAGACACATTTAAAGCAAACTGAACATAAACAGGATTGTTTACTGTTGTCATATTTCTCTCCTTAAATCTTTGATGGAGAAATGAAAAGTAAATTGTTTTATTGTTTACAGATTATCCAATCACAGTACTAATCACACACAAGGATAGAACCATAAGCTCAAAGGAGATAGATAGATAGATAGATAGATAGATAGATAGATAGATAGATAGATAGATAGATAGATAGATAGATAGATAGATAGATAGACAGATAGATAGATAGATAGATAGATAGATAGATAGATAGATAGATAGATAGATAGATCTACAGACAGACAGACAGACAGACAGACAGACAGACAGACAGACAGACAGACAGACAGACAGACAGACAGACAGACAGACAGACAGACAGACAGACAATAGATAGATAGATAGATAGATAGATAGATAGATAGATAGATAGATAGATAGATAGATAGATAGATAGATAGATAGATAGATAGATAGATAGATAGATAAAAACAGACAAATGCGGACAAAAAGATAAATAGATAGATAGATAGATAGATAGATAGATAGATAGATAGATAGATAGATAGATAGATAGATAGATAGACGGACGGACGGACGGACGGACGGACGGACGGACGGACGGACGGACGGACGGACAAACAGACAGACAGACAGACAGACAGACAGACAGACAGACAGACAGACAGACAGACAGACAGAATTATTAATTGCCTTATGTTTTCCTTTTAAGATCAAACGTGTTTGAAGTTTTAAATTCAACCCATTTTTTACACAGTATGGCAAAAGTATTGGGACACCTGACTTCTCCACTTATATGTGTTTCGGATGTAGTAGCATGGAATTTTCTCTTTCCTAGGAGACCCAAACCTGTTCCAGCATGACTATGCCCTTTTCACAAAGCCAGCTTTATGAAGATATGCTTTATATGTCTTGGAGTGGAAGATTTTGAGTGGTCTGCTATTCAACTTTGACCCTTTAACCCTATTGAACACCTTTGGGATGAACTGGAACTCTGACTGCATCTCACCTCACCTTCATCAGTACCTGATTTTACTAATGCACTTGTGGTGGAATGGGCACAAATCTCCACAAACACACTCCAAGATCTAGTGGAGCATCTTTCTAGAAGAATGGTGGTTTTGTAACAGCAAATCCGAAAGCACATAACAATCTTATCGTCAGGTGTCCTCAAAGTTTTGATATAATCATAGCAACAGAAAATTTTTAACCCAAATTAGTAATATTGTGAATATAGGTTTTATTGAACATGTTTGTTTGTATGTAATTAAATTGCTTTATTAAAAATCTTTTGTTATGTTTTTCTCTGTTGTGTTACAACTATAGATTTTTCCAGCTTAAAAATAGGGGAAATTTATTAGAACTACTTTGACATCTTGTGGGGAGAGGGTTATGGTGGGTTGCAGAAAAGGTTCATTCTGACATTAATTTTCATAAATTTTGCTATTTTGTTTAAAATTTAATGTGTAGGAATAATGCATTATAAAAAAAAATTCTAAACGGCATCGTTGATCTTGAAATCATCATTATGGCAGCTTCAATTTTCCGAAAAAGTCTGGATGTGTGCTAAATCTGCCTCTATTGTTAATGTGTCACTCTACAGTAATTCCAGAAACAACATGAGACCAGAAATGTCGCATTTTTTAATAAAAAGCCTACATTTTGCCTCGAGACATTCAAAAGTTTTATACGCCAGGTCTGACAAAATAAAATAAAAATTTTTCCTTCTTACTCCAATTAAAAAATGAGCCAGAAGCAATTTTACATCTGAATCAAATGTGAAGAAAAAAGCTCACACACATATAATAGCATGCATTGCTTTTTCTCCCTTAACCTTTGTCTCATGGTCTGAATCCGGTATCCCAATCGGTGCTCTGTAAATGGACACATTCGTCATGTCTGCTGAAAAGCACTTCTGCTCAATTGTCCAAATGAAGGCATAATTCGAGTGTGCGTGTGTTGGGTTTTGTAATTTGCGCGCTGACAGTAATGTAATGCAGCGGGTGCTGCGGCGTGCCAGTTTGTCTCTGTGCCAAGCAGGCTGGCACTTGGGCCACTTAACCGTTTAGAGCGCTGGCACGAGTCCTGCTCAATCTCTCCTCGAGACATCTTTTCGTGTGACGGCAGACTGGCGTGCAGGACGAGCTCGGGAACGAGAAAGCTGTTTATTTGAAAATCTTCAGAAGGGCTATTTCATTCACTGACCTCTACAAAGCAGCCAAGCGTGCCAGAGCTCATTTAAGCTCGTGAAAGGAGACACTTGGTGGACTTTTTAATTTACTTACTGCTCTTATCTATTTCACCTCTAACTCTGTTCTGAAGTGTGCCACCGCCTTGTCGAGCAATTAGCTCCATAAATCTGAGTTGAATTAAGAACCATATTGTGTGTGTGTGTCCAAGTCTTTCTGAAAAACATATTACACTGATGATGATATATCGGAGAGCTAATCTTTTGTGTCCACCACATTCCATGTTAATCTATTTATTTATGGCCGTCAAGTCAAGTTTATTTCTATAGCGCTTTTCACAACAGACATTGTCCCAAAGCAGCTTTACAGAATTTAACAGTTAAGGTGAACGGTGTGTATTTATCCCCGATGAGCAGCCATGGTGACCCGGAAAAACTCCCTTAGATGTTATGAGGAAGAAACCTTGAGAGGAACCAGACTCAAAAGGGAACCCATCCTCATTTGGGTGACATCAAGAGTGTGATTATAGTCTTTAAACAATGCAGAACACTGGAGAGTGAGAAGGAAGTCAGAGGAAGTCAAGTGTGGATAAAAACTGGTTTGTGAATGAAGGGCAGAGTCAGGAAAGGTGAAAAATCGGAAAACTACTCGCACGGATTGATTGATGGGCAGGAGAACAAATGCACTAAACTCACAAGAAAAAGGGATGAAGACGGACAAAACAGACACCAATGATGCAGATCAACTGTCTGAATTCGAAATCTGAATTTGCATTTTTTCTCATTATCATAAATGACATTGTAACAGAAGAATTTTTTTTGCATTTGCATAAGTCACATAAGACCAAAGTCATGAACTGTAGTGTTTATTTTTTTGTTATTGCTCTTTAGTTTCTAGTTTGAGATTTATATCCCTTTATCCTTTATGAACTACACTAGAATACACCACATACCCACACTATGGAAAAATGAAGAAAAAAAACCTTAAAATTTTTAATTAGTAGATTTTCAGACTGGTAACTTGTACTAAAGTAAAATTTGATTGAAGTAACAGTACTTTTACTTGAGTAGAATAATTTAATCTTCCACCTCTGGATATACTGTTTAGCTGGACATTGGCTCCGCCCCCACCGCTGCTTTCAGCATTGAACACAGCCAAGCGCAAAATGCTTACAAATTCCGTTTGATGTAAAAGTCAATAGCATTGAACTGAGGTGAGAGGGAATGAACCAAAGGAGAAAAAAAAGAGTAATATGTCTCTCAGGAACGACCTTACATCTACCCATTTAGCTGTTCTACTTCTCTTCATTCTGTACTATAATGCTGCACAGAAGCCATGGAAGAAAGAAAAACGTGAAAATCAACAGGGCATAAACATGTTTTAACAGCTCATTAGGCTACACTCTATTTAACACACTCACAACGCACAAAGCACCAAATGAAACTAATCTTGGCCATGCATTCATCACTGCATGAATTTCCTGTCCATATTTTATTTCTTTTTAAATGAGTCACTTTTGATCCTTTTTTCACCCATTGGGAATGGAGATAGGATTACTCCCAAAGCCCTACTCTTCCAAAAAAGCTTGCACAAAAGGTTCAGGCTCTATAACATGACGAGGGCAGCTTTAGAGTACAGGAAAACAGTCTGCTAACTGTATTCCCTAAGCTTGTCATCTTTCAGCAGGCCCTAATCTCAGTCCTGTTCGATTTCCCCACAGGGCAGAGGCCTATTAGATTACACCGATTCCGGCCTTATGATAAAGCAAGCTCTCAGCTGCTCATCTGAGAGAGGGTTTTTTTTTTGGGGGGGAGAAAAACCTGTTGGAGCCTGCAAGACAAGAGATGGCTAGAAAACCGAAATTGCTGGACTGTTCAGTGATGCCTCTGGTGAGGTGATTGCTTTTGACACGTGGGTTTCAGTAGGACACATGAAAAGACTCCAAAAACCCAATTCCACCCCATCCAACGCCACCTCGCCGAGGAGGCTGGACCTGCAAGGATTATGGGCAGCCGAGTGATTGGCGCTTTGGATAGAGAGACTGAAAGGTGCTTTGGTGTCTTAGGTCATGCTCGAAAGATTATCATTTCATGTTCAAATGAATGCCTGGGTGTATCAGATTAACACACTTGCACTAGTTTTTTGACTAGGACACAGTTCCCAAGACTCAAAAGGTCAGCAGATTCAATTTGGGTGGGGTTTGGGTTTGGTTGGACACACCTCTAACACTAGTTACGACCTCGGCCCCGAATCCATCATAAGCTTCACGTGAGCATGTGACAATATGGCAGCACATAACCATATCTTTCATTCACATCGCCTTTATCAGGGCCAGTTTGAATTTGCATCTCTACCCTTTGGATTAGTGAACGCACCAGTGCTACTGAAAAGGGCTGTGGCTGGACAACAAAGCTTTCTAGACTTCATTTATCACAATATGTGAATGGTGCCTTCAGGGCTGTGTCCTCATGGAATTAAAACGCTCCAGGCTTTTAGGGGAGGGCAAGGCATTGACCCCTGGGATACAAAACAGGCGTTAGATGGAAAAATTTGAATCTCTTTTTGACACAGTAGTTTAGGTGTGTGTGAGAGGGAGAGCGTTGTTTAATGTGAAAAATGGGACGATTTAGCAGTTCAGATGAGGTATAATGGGTTATTATATATCAGAATTATTGCCTTGTATCACTACATCAGTCTAATTCATCTCTGTTAATTGGCTGAGTCCATTTCACATGTACTAGAGCTGTTTCATTTCAAAAGTTACTTTCGTAAATGAAAAAAAAAATATAAAAGGAATTTTATATGTCAAGTCAAGTCAAGTGTTCTATATCGCTTTTCACAACAGACATTGTTTCAAAGCAGCTTTACACAAATCAACAGTTAAGGTGAAAGATATGTATTTATCCCCGATGAGCAGCCATGGTGACCCGGAAAAACTCCCTTAGATGTTATGAGGAAGAACCCTTGAGAGGAACCAGACTCAAAAGGGGAACCTATCCTCATTTGGGTGACATCAAGAGTTTGATCATAAATCTTTCAACAATATGTACAGGTAGTCCGTGATTTACGATGGAGATTCTAATGATGATCAAAAATATCGTAAGTCGAGACTAGCCTAAACAGAAGTCTTAAAAAATGGGGTGGTATACTGTAATTTGTTAATAATATAAAAATTACAGTATATCATCTTAAATGCTCCAAGGAAGGTCAAAAGATGAACTACTGTAGCTCAAATATATATTTTTATTTTATATATATATATATATATATATATATATATATATATATATATATATATATATATATATATATATATATATATATAAATTTTCTATTCAAATCTGATTGATCAAAAGGTTGCTAATTAATTTGTTCTTACAAAAGATTTGACAGTTTATAGCTATAATTCATAGGTTCATACTAATGCTCCAATTAAAATACGGCATCATTTCCGTTGTAAAATTTTAGAGACAGGATAAAACAAATATACAAAAATAACCCCACATATGTAACCATTCCTATGATGTTTCCTGTCAGTAGATTTATAGCAAAATTAGAAGGAGTCTCCACCGTCAACACTGTAAAAGCTGTTGAAGCTCTATATATTTTTATATATTTGATATATATTAAAAATGGCTGTTCAAAGCTGCAATAATGTAAATGGAATCTTGCTTTGAGATGCATTAATCATATCCATAAACAGATAAAAAGCATTCTCTAATTGCCTGGAAAATTTGGTGAATAGCTGTGGTATACGAGGACTCTTCAGGACGTGCTGTTATTGGAAAATAATCACCTTTAGCATGGCAACAGTGCGTATAGTACTAAAGGAGGAGGATTTTTTTTTCTTATCAAAGATGTGAATTAAAAATTGAAAAGGCAAACAATTTTCGTGAAGTGCAGTTAAAAGCTACAAAGTGAAGAGGTTGTAAAAGACAACAACGGAACAGAAATGGGTAACATTTAAGGCACTTGACATTTAGGGCTCGAACAGAGATGCTGCAAATCAACGTTCACTACACACACACACACACACACACACACACAAAAAAAGAGAGACGAGGGGAAAAAAATTGCAAAACCAAATTGGCATTTTAATGTTACAAGGAGTCACAGAAATGTCAACAAACATAAAGGTGGAAAAAGTGGACCAGTGACTCTCCAAAAAAATAAAAAATTTGAATAAATAAATAACCCAACAATACATGATCGGAAAGTTCCGGTATCTGGTTTTCCGAGGAGAGAGAGAGACATGCCAGGTGTTATTCAGGGAGACTCTTCCGTCAGGAAGCAACCGCTCCCTTAGGAAACTTTCACGCCTCGGGTTTAGGTGCTAATTAAAGTAAGTCACTCAGAGCGCTCTGTCGTTTACTCTACAGAACCAACACTCGAGCCGACGTTCAGCTTATCACTGATTCTACATTTTAATTACTCTTTAATTATAAACAATCTGATGATTATATTAGTTCAATAGTTGACTAAAATGTGTTTTTTTTTCTCCCTGGCTCACGCGGCGTGACCGGATTTTTAAATAGCTGCATGACAAAACACTCATTATGTACAAAGAGCACAAAGCGCTGTAAAATTAACCTCATTTCTCCCTCAGCTCATAGTTGAACAAAAGCCGCATGGGCTCTGAATGCCAACAAGCCAGATGCCCCACATCACATTTCCCCAAAGACGTCATGTGCAGCGGAGAAAAGCACCACATGCCCTGGACCCATTGTGTGTTCTCCTCCCACAGGCCCCCCAGAGCGGTTTAACATTACACACACAAGCACACACACACACACACACACACACACACACACACACACACACACACACACACACACACACACTACGCTTCCAACAAAAAAGAAAACATGCACACACACAGTGAAGTGGTCTTGGTTACCGTACATGAGTCAAATTTATTTGGCTACCACTCTTTGTGACAAAAAGTTCCTACACACACACACACACACACACACACACACACACACACACACACACACACACATATATAGATAGACACTTTCTTTCCATTATCTGCTTGCTTCCACTCAGTCTCACACAAAGACATATACTATATTGCCAAATGTATTGGGACACCAGACTTTTTCCAGTCATATGTGTGTATCGGGTGTCTTTGGATGCAGTAGCATGAAAACCTGTTCCAGCATAACAATACCCCTGTGCACAAAGCCAGCTCCATGAAGATCTGCTTTACATGGGTTGGAGTGGAAGATCTCCTGTTATAGAGCTTAAACCCTTTTGAACATCGTTTGAGATGAACGTGAACAGTGGAACATCATCCCAGAAGAGTGGTGGTTATTGTAACAACAGATGGGGACTAAATGTTTAAAAAGCACA
>NC_139579.1:3690701-3708201 GCF_946808225.1 Silurus aristotelis
AATTTATCAAAATAAATTTCTCTTCTGCTAAGTAACAATAAGTAATTATTTCAATTTAATGAATCATCGGGGGAGTGGTGGCTCCAGCGGTTAAGGCGCTGGGTTGCCGATCGGCAGGTCTGGGGTTCAAGCCCCGGTATCGCCAAGCTGCCACTCTTGGGCCCTTGAGCAAGGCCCTTAACCCTCTATGCTCCGGGGGTCCCTTACGAGGGAAATATCAAGGTCCATGACGTGGGGCCGCCTTCCCGTGGGCTCACCACCTGCAGAAGGGACCGTAAGGGACGGTGCTGTGAGGATTGGGCAGCAGTCGAAGGCGGGGGCCTGCTTAGACTGCTGCCCCCGCGACCCGGATTACGGATAAGCGGGAGAAAATGAATGAATAATGAATCATCTCCTCCACGCATGTCCCACAAATAGCTGGGTATTATATGGACAAAAGTATTAGACACCTGACTTTTCCAGTCATATGTGTTTTTTTTCCAAACTGTTACAGTACCACAAAGTTGGAGTCACAAAACTGTATGGAATGTGTTTGGATGTAGTAGAATTAAATTTTCCCTTCATTTGAACTAGGAGCCTACAGCATGACAATGTCCCTGTGCACAAAGTCAACTTCATGAAGATATACTTTACATGAGGGATGTCCAATCTTTACCACAGGTTTACATTCCAACCAATCAAAGGCCACACCTGACAGTTATTAAAAAAGATAATCATTAGATTTAAACAGATTTGGTGTGGACTTGCTTGGTTGGAATAAAAACCTGCACTCAGACTGGCTCTTTATTCCTGATTTATATGATTTAAAGTGGAAGATCTTGAGTGGCCTGCTAGAGAGCTCTGAACTCAACCCTATTGAACACCCGTGTGAAGGAATTGGAACACTAACTGCACCCTAGATCTTAGACCTTAGACTTTACAAACACTCTTCTGACTAAATGAGCACAAGAATCTCCACAAGCACACCCTAAAATCTAGTGGAACATCTTCCCAAAAGAGTGGAGGTTATTTCAAGAGCAAATAGGGACTAAATGTGGAAGGGAATGTTCAAAAAGCACATGAAATCTTATGGTGTGGTGTCCAAAAATGTCTGTCAATATGGTGTATCTCTTGTTACGTTTCAAAGCACGTGAAGGAAATTAAGAGATGTTCTGATTCAGGAGGTGGGACAGAGGGTAAACATGAACAGCGTGGTGTATCCCTGCTGTTGTACATCATTGTGCTGTTAGGTGATATCCGCAATGAGTGGAGAGCCTCTGTCTGTGTGCCCAGTCGAGAGCGCCAGCCCCCAGCTGCTGTACCCAACCTGCCAGCTTTACCAGCCAGCCCTCTAATTGATACTAGCCAGCGGGGGCTTAGTCAGGGGCATCTGGGCTTGCTTTTGGTTCCCAAAGCCACCAGAGAAAGACAGAAAGAGTCAGAGGGAGAGATGGCAGCCCAAACCATCCTCTATCATTGCCTCTACTGAGCCTGCCAGGCAACCAGCTGGCAGCCATTACCGCAGCACACAGTCATAGCTCAGCATAGACACGCAGAATGCAAACTGATTCATATACACGCACACATCATAGAGAGAAGCAGGAGGCTGCGAATGAGCACTGGTTGTGATGTCTGATAAAAATCAAGCCTGATCCGCCTGCTGGTTTGGATCAGAGGAACATTTTCCCTACGTTCTGTTTCACCAGCTGTTCTCGAATGTCTCACTTCTGAAAGAAATCTCTCAACAGTGTAATTCTCAATTACTGTACCGCCATATCCGATGCAGTCCTATCAATCCCTGTCAAATGCAGGAGCAGCCTGTATGTCTGTATTAAACCAGCTGCATGCTTCTTCTTTTCAAAAAAAGAAGCTCCTCAGTCTACCATGCTTCATTTCTCATAATGGGGAGATCCATATTAAACAGGTGGACGTGCATCTATTTGTGTGTGTGTGTGTGTGTGTGTGTGTGTGTGTGTGTGTGTGTGTGTGTGTGTGTGTGTGTTGTGTCATCAATTACCTAGATGTGTCTTTACTTCTATACAGTCCCATATGGACCTCAGGCATTTAGAAGCACAGCAGCATGTCCGCCATCGCCAACAGTCGACTACTAAACAATCACAGCTGCAGTCGTCCTTTCCAATCAGCCAATCATGTGGCAGCACAAAATCATGGAGGAAACCATGACAGTAGCATGGTTTGTTGGTGCCATTTAGAGACATTTCTGGGATTTTTTTCTCTATAATGGAAAGCCAAAAGCATCCAGTGAGCATCAGCGCTGTGGGTGGAACTGAGAGCGGTTAAAGTAGATTAGCCCCAATTAGGCCAAATAGGCACTTTTTGCAACTATGTTGAGCAGAAAAGCATCTCCAAACAAACCTTGAGCCAGGATGGCCACAATAATAGAATACCATACCTATTCCAAAACTGTCATGAGGTTACATGGACACAGGCTAAAGATGGCTCCTGGATTGCTGTGGTACAAGAGGAAAAAAACACTTTAGAAAGTGCTGTTAAACTGAGGCTGAATTGTTTGTTCATGCTAAGTAGATACCACCAAACGGCAATCATTACAAGTTTGGAAAAGTGTTGAATCTGGTTGAGTAAAAAGTAAGATACTTTACTTTGAAATGGAGTGAAGTTAAAATAAAAGTCTCCCCAATGGAAATAATTTACTAAAGTACAAATATGTAAAAAAGCTACTTAAGTAGAGACTACGAGAAACAAAAACATGAGCCATTTTCACTCAAAACAGTCAAGATTCTTTGCCAAAGTTGACAACCAGATTGCATGAAAGATACTGTATGTTTTCATAGAAAATCTTATCTGAATTGTTCTCTCAAACCGACCATATATGGCTGACTTCTCCAGCCATATGTGGTTCTTTCCCACAAAGTTGGAATCTCACAATTGTATAGGACGTCGTTGGATAAAGAGCATTACATTTTCCATTCACTTGAACTAGGAGACCCAAGCCTGTTCCAGTAGGACAAAGCCAGCTTTATGAAGATTATGCATAAGTTGGGGTGGAAGATCTCTTGCTGAAGAGCTCCAAACCTGTCATGAGGTTACTTAGACACAGGCTAAAAATGGTTGGCGAATTGCTGTGGTTCAAGAGAAATAAAACACATAAGGACGTAATGTTAATGGAAAACAAACTTTAAACTTCAAGGTGTTAAATGTAAGTGCACTTTGCATGGGACTAAACTCCAGGTGTTAAGGCTTTGGGATACTGATCATACGGTCAGGAGTTCAAGTCCTGGTTTTGCCAAGCTACCATGCTTGGGGCCCTCAAACAAGGCCCTTAACATCACTGGAATATGGAAAGAAATCATTTCTCTGTATTTTTCTGTTTCTCTTTCTCTCTCTCTCTCTCTCTCTCTGTCTAACAAAGATGTAGATATTTCATAAATCATTCCATTTCCCATTACAGCAGCAGCAGCAGCAGCTCCATTGCTTGTATCACTAAGCGAGAGCCTGAAGTTCCTCGTGCCTTTGTTGCGAGCAGCCATGCAGTAGAGGAAAAGGAGACAGCAGACACAATTATGCTGTTATTGTTATTGGACGAGCGTCGTATCAGTTTGTTTCCAGCTGCTGCTGAAACAAATCTCGCAAATCCCTCCGAGACTGTCGCAGACATCGCAACTTCAGTAACTGGGGGTAATTAAAGCTCTCTGTGTCTGCCTCTCGAACTTACATGCACCTCCTACCATGCCTCTTTCTCTGCCTCTCTCCAACTGTGCCTTAGTCTTCATTTGTGTGTGTGTGTGTGTGTGTGTGTGTGTGTGTGTGTGTGTGTGTGTGTGTGTGTGTGTGTGTGTGTGTGAGTTTGAGAAGAGAAAAGCCTGGCATGTGTGTGTGTGTTATTTGAGTGATGGCTTTCGTTAATGACCCAGTTCAACTGCAGACATTAGAGACTGCAGAAGAAAGAGAACATCTCTCCCAGCTCCCATATATCGCCTTAATAATTATTACTGGAACTAATTAAGAAATCCAATTAATATGGCTGAAATAGAGTATGAGAGTGACAGAGTGAGAGTAAGAGAGAGAGAGAGGGAGAATGAGAGAGAGAGAGAGAGAGGGAGAGAGGGGGTGTGATCGAGAGTGTATTCAAATGGCAAGATTTCAATTTTGTATCTATAAATTGGATAGTGAGGATGCCTGAGTTTCATGGGAGATAAACTGACTTATGGGAGATGTTCTAGCTAATCACGTGGCTTTGTTCAAGGTGACAGGCGGCGAACTTAAGCCGAATTCAATCTGCTGCATATATCCGGGGGACACTTATTATTACCCGGCATATCGTAGCTGATACAGGAACAGTATAAATTTGCCAGGGCAAAGGCTAAGACATGAGTCTATCCTGACCTCATGCCTTGTGCACTTCATCCTTTTTATTCACGCCTCGTTCCGGGTCTCTTTCTTCCTTGAGTGACACTGAAATCTTTATCGGTAGCAATAATTCAAGAACAAAATGACCCAAGGAGTGTAGTATGTCACTATTACTCCTAGTATCTAAAATCTCCTGCCTCTGTAATCAGTGGTGGATGAAGTACACAAACCATGTAGTCGAGTAAAAGTAGAGACACTCAGTTAAATGTGACTCCAGTAAAAGTGTCCCTTTAAACTTTCACTTGAGTAAAAGGACAAAAGTGTCTGTCTTCAAATGTACTTAAGTATCCAAAGTACTATGATTTATTATGGCTATAATGTTCCTATTAGCATTTTTGTCACAAGAATCTTCGCTTAATCAACTCAGTTCATGTGAAAAGACTCGAATGTGACTCTCAGCACACCGATCTATTAATAGAATGATATTAATGAGTCAAACACTGATCGATGTCTTTTAAAATGATCATGAGCCCAAAACGCTTTTTAACCGCTTTAAAAAAATCATGCCAATGAGGCCACAGATTTAGGAGTTTCTTCCATCATTTATTCCTCTCAAAATGTTCTGCTTGCTGTTTATTGGTGATCAGTAGATACACCAAGCGCCAAACAAAACAGGTTTAAAACCGAGCGTGCGCTCTTTCCTGATTGGTGGCTTTCTAGTTACGTAATTATCTGCTCAAAAATAAAAAAGAAATGACTGATTTCACAAAATTCAGGGGAGTAAAAGGTAAGATTTTGACTTTGAAATGTAGGGAATTTTTTTCCCACGTTTTGAACCCCGCGGCTTAAACAACATAGCGGCTAATTTATGGATTTTTCCTGGGTTTTTCCTGGTTTCACAAACTTCAAGCCAAAAAACTGAACCCCATAACATTAGACCAATGACATTTCCGAACGGAAACTGAGCTGCACGGCTTTGGGGGAAAAAAAAAATTTTTTAAACACACGACGATCCCATATGAAAAACTCCAGAGAGAAATAGTTGTGAAAGGAAGGAGGAAGACAGTGAACAATTACTCTCTTGGTCGGCTATTGTTTAGATACAAGCCGTTGTAACGCGTTGAGTCTGGGTGAAGGGAGAGCTCACTAACTCCAGTTTCAACAGAAATCATAGAAGCACAGACAGGTTTCCAAAACTCGTGTTTTTTTATTTTTCTTGCCAACAGCGTTACAGGTTAGTCAAAGAAACTTAGAAATGAGCATCAGAAAATAAAAGGGACATATTCCTCAGTCTTGCACACATGCAGTAAAACCGGAAATGCAGTGGCAGGCTATTCCCAAAATGCAGCTCTGCTCTTAAAGGAGCCACAACATATTTCACCCCTTACACCGTTACAGACACTGTCTTTCGTTAAAGCCTGTGTAAAGTTAATTAGTTTCAGTGTAGACAGCGGCTTATAGACAGGTGCGGCTTATTTATGTTCAAAATAAAAATCTTTGTCAAATTCAGTGGGTGTGGCTTATATATATTTCTGCACTTTATAGTCTGGAAATTCCGGTACACAAAAAAAGCTCCTTAAGTACAGTAACGAATTACATTTACTTTGTTACTGTCCACCACTGCTGTAGTGTATAAGTGACTACAAGAAATAAAAAAATTACCCTTTTTTAAACCTGTCTACTCAAAATTTTAAAAAGTACTCTCCAAAATCTAGTAAAACATCTTCCCAGAAGAGTAGAGTTTATTATAACAGCACATGAGAACTAAATATTGACTGAGATGTTCAAAAAACATCTTATCTTATTATCACATGTCCACATGTTTGTGTCCATACAGTGTATTTCATCATCATTAAGATGAAATGTGCTGTTCTGTGTGATTTTATTTTCTCTGCATTAAGGCTTCGTCTTTTGTCTCAAGTCGACTTTTCCTTTAATCCGTCTGGGATAATTTTCAGACACGTTTCTGTAACGCAACCTAATGCTTTTCACCTGACAGCTGGGGCGGAAAGCGGATCTCTATCTCACTTACATCAGTGTGCTTTGAAATTGAAAACTCATGGCTGCATTTAACAGAAACACTGCCAGTCGTCTCCTCAGATTAACTCTAGATTAGCTCTTGGTGTCAGGATTATGGACAGAGATGTTTTCCATCAGGCATGTTTTATACTCTAAACAACATGTACATGGACAAATATGGATGCTTTATGCAAATGTATGTTTATTATTAGTGAAACCAAACTCAACATAGAGCATAAAGACAAAATAGTCTTGTAAATGTTTCAAAGTAATGATGGTGTTTTAAATTATGTAAATCATCAGGACACCAAAAGGAACTTTTACTATGTTTCCACACGGACGGTTTTAATTGCCGGATGTGTGCATCATAGTAGATTTTGGTGCTTAATTTAAGACTTTAGATGCAACAGCAAAACAAATGTTTCCTGACTGAAAATGATTTTTTTTACTTATTATATATGAGTACAGAAGGGACGTCGTGAATAAACATGTGTTGTATAAGGTTTTAATTTCGCCTCTATTATATATATTTTTTTATATTTTTATAAAAATGGTCAAACATAAATGCGCGCTGTATTAATCTAATTAATTAAAAATGAGTTTAAGATCCGTATATATATCCGTATATGATTTGACCATGCTTTACACTGGAAGCGATTCCTAACGCAACCCTCCTCATTTATCTGGGCTTGGCAACCCTAATGGCTGGGTTCATGTTTGGCTCTCAGTAGTTGTAATTTTCCACAATCCCTGTCTTCAGGCTCAGGCTTTTGAATTAGCAAGTGAAAGTAAGAGGTGTCACAAACAATAATGCAATGTAGGCCAGATGTTTCGAAATAACTAAACCTCCCATGGGACACACAGGAAATATGACGAAGATCTGACAATGAACATAGAAAGGAAACAGTAGAGACATACAGGGATGTGAATTATTCCATTACTGGTTTAATCTGGATTTTAGATTAGCTGTTGTTTTTCCTGGACGGCGTGTATTAGACGAGACAGCTGTTCCGCTTTTTCTACCTCTCCTTGTCGGGGGAGTCGTCTGAGTCGAGCCCCACGCTGCGGAGGGGTTCGGCGCCGTCTCAAGCTTGAATTCTAACAGTGTCAACAGGCCTTTTAGACATAGAGCGCTAAAGCGCGATGTAAAAGATTACCGGCTGCTGAATTTTGCCAGAGACGGATAGTTGCAGAGAAAGAGAGAGAGAGCACGAGAGAGAGAGAGAGAGAGAGAGAGAGAGAGAGAGAGAGAGAGAGAGAGAGAGAGAGAGAGAGAGAGAGAGAGAGAGAGAGAGAGAGAGGGAAGACCTTGTTCAGCATATGTTCATGTCTTTCTCGTGGTGCAGCGCTAGTTCAGCCTCTAACAACGCAACACTATTAATAACCTCGACTCCAGCCTCTCGAGACATGGAAGACTTCCAGGCTTTTTAAAGTGGGACTTTTTTTTGTTCGCTGCTTTCTTTTTTTTTTTCCACAGTGAAAGATGGTGAGGAGAGCGAAAAAGACTTCCTCCGAGAGTCACGCAAATCAGTCCGTGTATGAAACACTGAGTACACAACGGAGTGTATATACAGAGCAATAATGAAGGCGTGTAAATACATGTGGAGTGTGCGAGGCTCTCGGAGATTAGCGTGACAAACCGGTGCAAGAACAATCACAGCGGCGGGTTACATCCAGCGGGTTTCGAGACGGAAAAGACTAAGCTCGATACGGCCGATAATGGAAGTAGCACGTAAATATCATAAAAAGTGGGAAAAGGGACGGATAAACAGAAATAAGCGAAACGGGTCTTTTCTTCATCCATAATATTGACATAATGAGTTTATGTTCCAGACTCTCTCGCACTCTCTTTTCTTTATTATCGAATTTTCTTTTTAATGCTTGGTGTAATGTTGTAAGTTCTGCAAAAAAGAATTGGAAGATATGAGCAAAACTAGGTGCCTACAGTCATAATATAAGAAATGAAACACTTGACCCACAGCTCAGTGGGTTAGGCTCTGGGTTACTGATCAGAAGGTCGGGCGTAAGCCCTGGTATCTTGTGGCCCTTTGAGCGAGGCCCTTAATCTTTTAGGGGTGTTGTATCGTGCCTGGCCCCGGATTTCTAACATTGTCGAAATCGTCTGAAAAGTAAAATGACAGGGTGGAAGCTTAGTGGTTAAAACATTGGCCTTTGAATCCAAAGGTCACGAGTTCCAATCCTCACCCCACCAATTTACCACTCCTGGGCCCCTGAGCAAGGCCCTCAACCCCATAGCTGCTCAGTTGTATGAATGAGATGTAAATGTACAACGTGGCTATGCCAAAATGACTTTTTACTTTAGGGTATGCTGTCCTGCTTTCCGGTTGTAATTTTTTCTTTTTTTAGAAATCAATTCCAGCACCAAATGGCCTGCAAACTGTATATAACATGGCGACGCTTTGTCCTGATTAGCCATGATTCAGAAATAAGTGTGTGTGTGTGTGTGTGTGTGTGTGTGTGTGTGTGTGTGTGTGTGTGTGTGTGTGTGTGTGTGTGTGTGTGTTCGCATGAGTGCGTGAGTGTGTAAGTGTGTGTTTGCAGAAGTAGAACGAGTCACACACCACGTCTGACCCCATTCAGTTCTTGTTAACCCAATCTGCCGAGTTCCACCCGGTTCTCTGCATCCCTGTGGTTCTGTATTCAGGAAAGCAGGCATGTTGCCACTGTCTCCTACCCTCCATATGTCCACTTCTCCAGCATGGGCCAGCTTCACTCCTTCTCTCTCTCTCTCTCTCTCTCTCTCTCTCTCTCTCTCTCTCTCTCTCTCTCTCTCTCTCTCTCTCTCTCTCTCATATTGCACACACTGAAAAATTGAGAAATTAATTTAGTTACATTACATTTGAGTCCTACAGGAAAAAGGTGGCGTTACTTCTCCATTATTCATGAAACTTGCCCCTGAACTTTCACGTGTTTCGTTCCCATCCTCGAGCCTCGAGCTCCCTGGCACCTGCTCTCTGGATTCAACTCAGAAGATAAAGTGGGCATAAATTGTATTTATTTTGGTGTAATCATTAGGATTAAGCTGGAGAAGAAATGCATTGATGTCTAATCCTTGCCTCACCCCCCATCATCAAACACACACGGAGAGGGAGAGAGAGAGAGAGAGAGAGAGAGAGAGAGAGAGAGAGAGAGAGAGAGAGAGAGAGAGAGAGAGAAAGAAAGAGAGAGAGAGAGAGAGAGAGAGAGAGAGAGAGAGAGAGAGAGAGAGAGAGAGAGAGAGAGGGGGGGGGGGAGGGGGGAGCAGGCAGCAGCTTTACAGCACAGCTCGCTTTGAAATAGGGGAAAAAAAGAAAGAGGGGGAAAAATGGAGGCACTCGTTCGGAGCAGCCTTGAGCTCCTGCCAAGCTCTTGTTGGCATTGTGTTCTTACAGCTGGGTTTGTTTCCCTTTATCTCACTCTCTCTCTCTCTTCCTCTCTCTCTATCTCTCTCTCTCTCTCTCTCTCTCTCTCTCTCTCTCTCTGTCCCCCTCCCTCTCTTTCTCTCTCTCTCTCTCTCTCTCTCTCTCTCTCTCTCTTTCTGTCCCTCTCTCTTTCATTCGCTGAGCCACGCTTTTCTTTCTAGCTTGTCTTGGCTCTGTGTGTGTGTGTGTGTGTTTCGATGGGAGGTCAGCACTCTTGCGGGGGATGTCCCTGGGCTTCTAGAGCTTCCTGTCCATTACTGCTTACAATGACAGAGTGTAAATAGAGAGAAGACACACAGAGAGAGAGAGAGAGAGAGAGAGAGAGAGAGAGAGAGATTGAGAGAGAGAGAGAGAGAGAGAGAGAGAGAGAGAGAGAGAGAGAGAGAGAGAGAGAGAGAGAGAGAGAGAGAGGGAGAGTGTTCTAATGGATAGATAAAATGAGACATCTCTGTTATAAGGTTCTGCATGGACCAAAAATATGGGGTCACGAATGTGATAAAATAATAATATTCAAAACTCTTTCTCTCTCTCTCTCTCTCTCTCTCTCTCTCTCTCTCTCTCTCTCTCGCTCTCTGTCTTTTATATATATATATATATATATATATATAATATATATATATATATATATATATATATATATATATATATATATATATATATATTTCTTTAGAATAGAGATAGATAGATAGATAGATAGATAGATAGATAGATAGATAGATAGATAGATAGATAGATAGATAGATAGATAGATAGATAGATAGATAGATAGATAGATAGATAGATAGATAGATCTTGATTGTTATATCTTTGCCTCTTTTTAGGAAATCCTTATCAATCCATTAGAACTTTCTCTCTTTCTATTTCACTCACTCTGTCTCTCTGTCATCATCTCTTTCAGTTTCCTTCTCTCTTGTCCTGTCCTGTCTTAATATACAATCAATACAACAATACAATTAGATTACAATGTTATTGTCATTGTATAGTACAGGTACATAGCAATGGAATAGAGGTGCAAACAGTAGCATTGTTAAATATGTAAATATCTGTACAATAAATAAATAAACTAAGATGATGGACATGGACATTTAAATGTATTAGAATATGTGCAAGGTGTACATAAGGCACAATATATATGTATGAGTTTAGGATTTTAATGTATAAAGATTTTATAATGTATATAAAATAATAAAAATATAATGTATAGTTAAAAGTGAAAAGTAAATTTAGACATAAAAAAATTATGGAAATGGGATGAGATTAAAAAAAAAGTGAGTTATGCTGTCGTTTTTTCTTAGTTCACCTCACTTCTCCCTCTCTTTTTATTTTATTTCATTTTGTTGTTGTTGTTGTTGCAGGCCTGTTTTTACACACAAAAACCAAAAGGAACTAAAGTGTGAGAATGTGCATTCGAGACAGTGTCAGAAAACAAACAGAGAGAAACAGAGGACCAGGTTGTTGCTTTATGACAAACAGACAACCACAAATATATAAAGGTGTAATTTCTCATGGTGATGTGTGTTAGACTTTTTATATGTACAAGCACTTAGAATAAAGGCCGCATTTCTCTCTCTCTCTCTCTCTCTCTCTCTCTCTCTCTCTCTCTCTCTCTCTCTCTCTCTCTCTCTCGCTCTGTCTCTCTCTCTCTCTCTCTCTCTCTCCCTCTCTCCCTCCTCCTCCTCCTCCTCTTTTGGCTGCTAATATGACATTTATTATATCCCAGTGCATTAACCAGGGCTAATGTATAGCACCTCAG
The DNA here is from genome assembly GCF_946808225.1 of Silurus aristotelis. NCBI lineage: Eukaryota > Metazoa > Chordata > Actinopteri > Siluriformes > Siluridae > Silurus > Silurus aristotelis. The sequence continues at coordinate 3,702,204 of NC_139579.1, forward strand.
CACAAATCCACTTTTGATTTTTAATAGCAAATGAATCCTTTTACACTCAGCGTTATTTCTAGTTTCCACCTTTAAGACTTCATCCATCACTTTTTTTGGAAAATAAAGGAAAAAAAATCCATTCCATTTCCATGACGACTACCGGCGCGCCGAGATGAGAATGCACGGCCAAGAAAAAGCACCGCGGCAAGACACAAGACTCTCCTCTGATATTTATCTGTTTAAGCCTGGAAAAGTCTTGCTCGTTCTCTATGCCAAGGCCAAGAATTATAATTAGGAATGAGGGAAAATGTGGCGGATTTTTCTCTCCTCAGGATGTAGATAAAAACTCATTTGCGGTTTCGGACTCAATCTTGGAAAGCAGGTGTAATGATATTGCAGGTCTATTTGCTTTTTCGGCTTCTGGAAATGAGCACGGTATCACATTAAAGGGCAGAGGGCTGATGAATCGGCTCAGTCTGACTCTTGGCAAGTCAAATAGAGATTTGGAGTGAATTATGACTGGGCACTCGCTCATGGGAACTATTTCGTTTAACACATCAAACATTTTAGGCATATTTAAAACAACATAATAGTATCAAAAGTAGTTTTTGTCCAGTTATAGATGCATTTAACCTAAACTGTGTTACACTGTATGGAAAAAGTATGTAGACATTTAACCATAGGATTGGTATGTGTTTTTTTTACATTTCATTCCACATTTGGGCCATAATTTCTCTTATAATAACCTCCACTCTTCTGGGAAGATGTTCCAGTAGATTTTGGTGCTCCAATTCATCCCAATGGAGTTCAGTAAGGTTGCGGTTCAGAGCTCTATAGCAGGAGATCTTTCCCTCCAAACCATTTAAAAAGATATCTTCATGGAGCTAAAATTATGTGCAGGAGTATATTCAGGCTGAAACCGGTTTGGTTCTCCTAGTTCAAGTGAAGGGGAAATTCAATGCTACTGCACTCAAAGACACCCTTTACAAGTGTGTGTCTCAAACTGTGTGGAAATACGGTGTCCCAATACTTTTTCGGTGTATTTCCTGTACCACTCAAGCACACATTTTTTCAATATATCACAATATCATAGATCAGTGTTTAAATAAAACTCAGGGACTTTTCAACCTCAGCACTGAAATAGAAACGTGGTTGCGAAGTCTGAAGCTAGAATGCAGCGCTTTCGAAATGTGAAGCGCATTTTCTTTTTCTCTCTTAAAAAAAAAGAAAATCATTTTCCATTGCTGGAGTTGCGAAACGAGAAATGACACCGCAGCACGAGATCGACGTTCACTTCAGCGCGGCTATGGATTTATTAAGCATGTAAAGATCTCCTGCGCTTGCTAAACAACTGATGGGCAGGCTGATACAAGCTTTGGTAATAATCACAGATGAAATGACAGTACCGTGTGGGTGCGTGTGTGAAAGAAGAGCCACAGAGTATAAGGCATATTAACTGCTTTTAGAGAAGGTTTGCCCTCTTCCTCCCTCGAGGGGGAAAAGTAATCTCGCCTGAGCTCAGTGTATCTCCACAACCTGAGAAACTGAGAAAACAGGAAGTCGACATTGTGGAAAAACAGTACTGATGACCTCAAATTTGATACTCTGCTCTCTTCCTCTGATTAAAGGACCCAGTGGTCGACAAATTTATAGACCTGGAGAACCGCCTGGACAGATTTACTAACTGATTAGAAAGCTGCTTGCCCAGTTTCAGAGTATTGTTTGGAGCAGAGCGGATGTTTATGACTGGATAATCAATGACATCCGAAATTACATTGTGGATTTATAATCTGATTGTGGGATTTCGAGAGGAATTAAAGCCATGAATGATTTTCCTGGTAATTAATCTTTTTTTTGTGTGTGTACTTCAGGTTACTTCAGGCATCTGTTCATACTTGTGTCCTTTTTTTAGACTCTTTATTCTTCAAATATGCCCTGAAGAGTAAGAAAGGCAGGACACAAGGAAATGAACGAGGCAGCCCTTTGACTAATTAGGTTCACGGTGTGGCTTCTGTACCTGTTGAAGTATAAATTTGAGGAGGTGGTTAAGGTATTGGACTCTGGAATGGAAGGTCACACCACCAAGCTGCTGGACACTTGGCCAAGGCTTTAAAAACTCAAGATGCTCCGACTTTCCACCTGGCTTTTATTTACTTTTCAGGTCTTTGAAACGTCGCTCCAATGAGTAAAAATGCGACATAGTTTTTCAAAAAGCTAACATAAAACGTTGAACAGGCTAACACAAAAGAAAGCATATTAGTGTGGACATGGCCAATGTATGCATGGTGTCAGTGTTAATAAAATGGGTGTGGTCTTGTTTTCTGTCCTTGGTAAAGTAGGTGTGGTCTGCTTCATCTGCTAGACTACTTGATCTGTGGTCAGTTTTATTAAAGAGGATGTTGCCTTGTTTCCTGTCAGCCTTGGTCAAGTACATCGGCTCTTTATCTTAAATTCGTTGTGGCCAGAGGTGGGAAGTAATGAAGTACAAATACTTAGTTACTGTAGTTAAGTCTATTTTTTTTGGTATCAGTATTTTACTCTACTATTTTTAAACTTTTTTCTTCACTCAATAAATGTTTACACAAATATCTGTACTTTGTACTTCTTACATTTTCGAAACACGTCACTTTAGTTTTAATCTAGTTGGTAAAATGTCAATATTATTTCTTCCCTTGTTTTCAGCCCATCAACCTTTTTCTTGTCATTGCGCAGCTTTTTTAATCCTCTGGTGTATCATTTCCTGTCTCTCACACACCACAGATCTAGACTAGTTTAACGAAGCAAACAATGTGCAGGGCAGAAAGCAACAAGAAGTTGGTTGAGACAGAGGGAGTCAGCGATGTAAACATGGCCGAGAAAAGAAACATTCCTGATCACGTGATCATCATCATCTTTTCTCTGCTTGTTTTCTATATGGTGGCTTTTCAGCCTGAATACATTCATTAGGTAACAACATTTTTCATTGGTTTTGTATTAATATATCAATTAAGGCTGTCAAAATGCTAATACATTTTTGATGGTACTGGTTTTATTAACGCGCGATTAATGCTGGGCCCATTTCTGTTTGACCAATTTTATTAAAAATATAAATAAATGAATATTAAAGAGGCGAAATTAAAACCTTCTGCACAACATGTTTTTTTCACTCCAGCGAAAAATCATTTTTATGAGTAAACATTTGGTTTACTGATGCGGCAATTCTCAAATCGGCACCAGAATCCGCCATGATGGGCACATCCTACAATTTACCCCCTGGGGGTCGACAAATGCACCGGCGCTTTTTGTGACATTTTTCCTCATAACACCGGAACGAACTTAAATTACTCTGTCTTTTTTTTTATCATACTGATAAAAGCAATAAATCATTCGAATCTGTAAAGTGTCTACTTTTATTTGTACACGCTCATAAAAAGAAAAAGCTGTGTTTTTGTAAAGTAAAGAAGACAGACAGGGGGCGCTCTCTGTCGTCTCTGTCTCCTCTCTTCACAAACATAAATAAAACAACCTAACTTTCTGTAAATATTTGCCTCACAAACATAAGAAGTATATGTATAGAAATCTCGAAAACTTTACATTTATATAAACCAATTTACATCCAATAGAAATATTCTCTGATTATGTGATCCGTATGAAAGTTATGAGGTACAGTTCCTCAAGGTATCACCGCGTTAACCGTCCGTGTGGAAACATAGCAATGGTTCCGTTTGGTGCCCTGAATATATCCAAGAATATTTTGTCTTCATGCTCTATGCTGTTTGGTTTCTCGAATAATAAACATACATTTGCATAAAGTTGCGATTAATCGTGAGTTAACTCGTGACAATCATGCGATTAATTGTGATTAAATTTTTCATCAATTGACAGCCCTAATATAAATTTGATGTTAGGTTCAGTTACCAGCGTGACACTAAAACAGGTAGTAGTTATGACTACTTTTTTTACTTTTTTTTAAAAGTACACATCAGAGCCCCAATTTCTTTACTTTAACTTGAGTAAAGAAGAATAGTCAGTACTTCAAACTTTTACCAGAGTCCTTTAATACATGAGGATCTGTACTTCTACTTAAGTGAAGGATGTGTGTACTTTTGCCACCTCTGGATGTTCTTCTGTAGTTAGTGTCAGTGAAAGAGGGATGGTCTTGTTTTTTGTCAGCTTTGGTGGTTTTTGTCTGGCAAAGTTACTTGAAGTGATCGTGACCTGCCTGTTGTCAATGTCAGTAAAGTAGAAATGGCCTCTTTACCTGTCTGCCTAAGTGTATAGACATGTATAACAACCCCAGAGTGTATTATATTAAACTTTTGCCAGCTATCATATCAGTACCTTCGTGCTCACACATATTGCAGCTCTTTTATGAAATTGTAGACATATTAAGGTGGAGGGTGTGGGGGATGGGGGAGGGGCATTAAACTTTAACCAGGACTATAAAACAGACAATGGAAACAGGTTTAAAGATTGAATAGGTGCTGATCCGAAATGAGGACATGTAAAGGTGTGTTCTACATAAAGATAAATAAAAAAAACCTTATTCATTTAGAGAAAGGCAAGATAGCATTGAGCTAGCATGCAGTTTCTGTGTTCGTTTGGACAGAGAGATTTACAATTTCCATTAAATCCAACTAAAGAAATTCTACTTACTGCAGCAAAATAGAATTGCAGGCTGTACGTACTGTAGACCGCCTCCTTTTAAAATAATATATGGCGAGACGGTATATCATAACCCAGCGAGATGATATCTAGCATATGTATTTCAACCCAGATACCCTAAAATTAAAATGTGCATATTACAACAGTATTAGTGCATTAATCAGGCAGCAGCTTATTGCTTAAAACTCACATGTTGCACATAACTGTCTAAGTTTTTCAATTTCCTGTCTCTATCTGTCTTCCCACCTGCACACCTCCAAGTTGCCACCATTAATCAATAAGCCCTTCCCTTCCTGTCCCTTATTCTCTTACAGCTCATTTCATGGATCATAGACCTGCTGCAAGCCTCTGCACAGCCCTGAAGAGTGGAAGAGAAAAATCAGGCTTGCATCATACCAACCTAAAAACAGTTCAGACTGTCTAATCCATGCCTTGCTAATCACTTTAAGTCAAGAGCAGGCAGTCTGCAACTTTATGCAATGCAGCTTTAGGATAACGAAACACTGGAGCCTATTCGCTTTTCGGGAGGTGTGTGTTCTGAGCTGTGTGAGGGAAATGTAGAGCTAGCATACCTGGAAACATTCCTTTTGAAGGAAACGTATATGCTATGGCAGTGGAAATTGTTGGAGGGATTATAAATTGTGCAAATTGTGTTAGTTAATTACAACATTTAGTGGATATGAAAAGGAAATTTCAGAGACGTCTGAAAACTAGCTGAATAATTACTTGTGTTTTTTTTGTTTTTTTTATTATTTATTTGAATTAATGTTTTACCAGGAGTTTCTTACAGGAAATCTGTTTTTTTCCGTAATCCCGAGATGCTTTTACGAGCAGGTCGAGTGAGCGAAGTGACAGAACTCGGCTTTACTCGCTGCAAATAATGCATCATGGGTCATAGGGTCAGAGAGCTGCTAATCAACCACTCGGCTTTCCTGAGTGACTGAAGAGAGAAAAAAGGGAGGAGGAAGATTTGCAAAACAGAAGAGGAAGGGGTTGAGGATAAGGGGTGAGAGATTTAAGGAGGGTGGGGGAAACTGCGGGTGTTTAGGGTCAAAATACAGGGGGTTCATGGGATATGGGACGGATCCTGCGATTTGCATAAAAATACAGGCAATCTCGAGGTTAGCAGTGGTGTGTGTGTGTGTGTGTGTGTGTGTGTGTGTGTGTGTGTGTGTGTGTGTGTGTGTGTGTGTGTGTGTATGTGTAGGGGGGGGGCTTAAGTGGCTTTTTACTCGGTTTAAACAGCGAGCTTGATTTACTCGGCTCTCCACGGCAAGTCGTCATTTGCAAATCATGATGCATTCAATACAAACCCGTGTGCGTTTGTTACCCCACGGCCATTTGTGAACAAAACCATAATATATGAGCAAAA
>NC_139579.1:3713201-3735701 GCF_946808225.1 Silurus aristotelis
GGTGTTTATTGGGTGGATTGAATCATGTAGGTAACGCACTGTTCTCACACACTCGTGCAGGAGCGAGCGTTGGCTACTGCCACTGGAGAACTGAGTGACTCAGCTCAGATCATTCAGTCACGGCTCTCTCTTTACGCCTCGTGTGTACAGGAACACAAGATTGCTGTCAATGGGATGGGTGGTGAAATGAAACAAAGAAAAAATGTGAGAGAAAGAGAGCATTAAGTATAAGATTGCTGCGCTCGAGCCGAATGAGAATGCTAGTAATCTCCTTTTGTGATGAGTCATACTTCCGTTGGCTAATAGTCCACCTCGGGGTGAATACGAATAACTTATGCCAATGTAAAGCCATAAAGGAAACAAAGAAGCTTTTTATCATCCCAGTTTAAAAGAATCACTCTTATGGGAGTAATACTTTATGATATGTAACATACTACTTTTTTTGTATTAAGTATTAAAAGCTTAAGTATAAAATTTGCATTGCAATTAGTCACACACACACACACACACACACACACACACACACACACACACACACACACACACACACACATATATATATATATATATATATATATATATATATATATATATATATATATATATATATATATATATGCTAGTCAATGCTAGTGCTAGTCATGCTAGTCAACTTTTTTTTTCTGATTGGACAGATTGGACTCCTGTGTTGATGATATCTTGAAAGCAGGACATTTTCCATGAGGAGATGATACTTTTGTTTCAGCAGGAGTCTCCAGCATTCCATTTCATCCCAAAGATGTACAATAGTATTCATGTCCGAACTCTATAGCAGGCCAAATCAAGATCTTCCAACATAACACACTTTGCAACTGAATTCAATTCAGCTTTATTTATATAGAGCTTCTAACAGTGGATGTTAAAATGTTACTCTTAACACAACAATCTATTAATAGAATGATATAAACAAGTCAAACACTAATTGATGTCTATTAAAAAGTAATTAAAAAGTAACGACTAATTTCGCAAAATGTAAAGTTAAAGTATAATTAAGGAAGGGTCCCTGGTGGTCTAGTGGTTAGGATGCAGCGCTCTCACCGCTGCGGCCCAGGGTTCGATCCCTGGTCAGGGACCCAACCCCAGCCACTCTTAGTGCCGGTCCCAAGCCCCTATAAATGGGGAGGGTTGCGTTAGGAAGGGCATCCAGCGTAAAAACCTGTGCCAAATCAAACATGCGGATGGTCCGCTGTGGCGACCCCTAATGGGAGAAGCCGAGAGAAATTTTTTAAAAGTGTAATTAAGGAAATACATATATTGTACAGGTACAATAACAAATTACAATTACTTCATTATTGTCATCCACTGACCACATTTAAAGACATCCTACAAAATTGGGTGCCTCCAACATTCTGGTAACAGTTTGGGCAAGAACCCTACATGGATGGAAAAGTCAAGTGTCCCAAAACTTGTGTCCATATAGTATAGACAGAACAAAATGTATTTGTCTATATCTAAAATATAGTGAATGTCTAGAGAGAAAGAGGGAAAACAGCAATAAGATGTTCCTAACACTTCTAGCATAAACCTGCAATCTTCGGTCTGCTCATATTGAACTTCTTGCCTTTCTCATATTGTTTTCCTCTGGATGTTTACCATTTGCTTATTAGCTGTATGACCTGAATTGCCTCTGGTTTAAAGCTACTCATGAAATTTTCATCAGCAACTAATGTGTTCTGCATTTGAGTTTCAGTTCCTTGTTTCTCAGGCTGTGTCAGGATATTTCTTTCTCCTCACACATGTAGACTGGGTATATACTGTATGGGGAGGTAATGAAATGGTTTTTAAAATGTCTTCATTTGTACCGTGTTGTTGTTTATATATTTCTTAAATTCTTTTACATCTGAAATGAAACACTTGGAGGGTTCTGGAGGGTCAGATTTCTCGTATTTCACAGCAATTTACAAACAATTGCACAAATGTTTATGCAATAAGAAGAATGATTATATGGTTTCTACAAAGGTCCTAAAAGACCATACATTATAATACTTGTTTCCTCGTGATCATGACTTAATTTCGACATAACAAATGTTGTTTTTCTCGTTAGCATGACTTGATTTTTTCGTGATCTCAACATAGAAACCCGTTTGCTCACGACGTAATTGTATTATAAGAAAATATTGCGCCTTGTAAATGTTTCTGGTGTATATCATGGAGTACGCTTTGGTGTCTGAAATCTCTTTTAAAGTTACAAATTTCCTAAAGCAAATATGGACTTTTTTCTAGTTTAAGTGAGTCCGTGTTAAAAGTAAAAGCGAATGCGATCATCCGTGATGCTAAAATGATGCTGCCTCTAGAATGTTCTCTTATGCCGAATACACAGAAAAATTAAGTACTGATCAGGAGGAAACAATGTTTGTTATGTCAAGATCACGAGAAAATTAAGTCGTAATAAAGAGAAAACAACTTCCACGTCAAGATCACGAGAAAATTAGGTCGTAATAACGAGAAAACAACTTCCACGTCAAAATCACGAGAAAATTAGGTCGTAATAACGAGAAAACAACTTTCACGTCAGGATCACGAGAAAATTCCATTCGTAATAACGAGAAAACAACTTTCACATCAAGATCACGAGAAAATAAAGTCGTAATAAAGAGAAAACAACTTTCACATCAAGATCACAAGAAAATTATGTCGTAATAAAGAGTAAACAACTTTCACGTCAGGATCACGAGAAAATTAAGTCGTAATAACGAGAAAACAACTTTCACATCAAGATCACAAGAAAATAAAGTCGTAATAAAGAGTAAACAACTTTCACGTCAGGATCACGAGAAAATTAAGTCGTAATAACGAGAAAACAACTTCCACGTCAAGATCACAAGAAAATAAAGTCGTTATAACGAGAAAACAACTTCCACGTCAAGATCACGAGAAAATTAAGTCCTGATGACGAGAAATAACTTTTGGTATGTCCAGTTCACAAGACAACAATTTTTGATGGCGTGATCACGAAAACACAAAAACTAAAATGATAGATTTCTATTCAATATTTCTATTATACAATATTTCTATTATATATTTTTTCAAGACATTACATTTTTTTTATTTATGTACCCAGATATATACTGTGCAATAACTGTATACTTCTATTCTTGATTAATTTTTACATAAAAATTTTTTTCCGGTTTTACTTTAAAAATCTGCAACTGGAAGCTTCTATCACCGAAACAAATTCCTTGTAACTGCAAACATACCTGGCAATAAAGCTCTTTCTGATTCTGATTTTGATTTACAATTTTTGAGAGATCACATCTGACAGTTCAGGTCGAAATTTACATTCACATTATTGTTAAAGCAACAACGCAGCAGGAGTACAGGCTGAAGTACAGGCTGTGTAGAGCAGCGCAGGTGAAAGTTAATCAGCAAGCATGTCATAACTTATTTTGTCGTGACTAAAACGTTACATAAAGCAAAAGCCAGAGATGAACGAATTGAGCGTGAGTGCTGACGCGTGAAAACTGTCCACACTGTGTGTGTTATTATATATGCTGCAAAAAGTCCCTGTCAAAAAATTTTTTTAACGAAAGACACACACACACACACACACACACACACACACACACACACACACACACACACACACACACACACACACACACAGACTGCATCAGTACTGGTTTGCACTCTGTTCCTCTCCACTCCGCCTCTCTGCCTTGGTGGTAATGGCCTTGCCATGGTGATTAGCTGTAAATGGTTTAGAGGCGAGGCACTATACAATCACAGTGACCTAATGAAGTTCCACACACACATACACAACCACACACACACACAGATACACACTTCTTCTTCACAGAGAGCCAGCTCTGTGTTGCAATGAGCCTCCCAGTCATATTGTAATTGAAAAAAACTATGATTATTAATATCAGTGTAATCACAGGGCATTGTGGAGCATGTTTATGAAGTTGTGTTGGGAAAATTAATAAAAAAACCTTTAACATATGAAGTCTTGTTGACCCTGAAGTGTGTCAAGGTGTCAAGAGCGCAGAAAAATAATCACACTGGTGAGATATTTATACAGAGTTTGACATGTGAAATGTTTTTTTACGACTGTCCAACATTATAAAATAAAAAAATAATTAACAATCAAAATATAAGTTATAATAAAGTACAAAATAAAGTATATAGTATAACTATCAAGTATAAAATATAAGATCTAAATATAATATAAAATATAGCTATATTTTATATAACTATAAAATATATATACAAGAATAATAAAGAAAGGGATGAGTATGGATATGACAGAGATATTGACAGTAGTCCGGATTTAAAGTGCCATTAAAGTGTTCATGTGCCGTAAAACACTTTTGTACGTCTCTCTGGAGAAGGGCGTCTGCTAAATGCCGTAAATGTAAATGTATTAAACAGACACTGAGGTGTGCCAGTTCAGTGTTAATGTGAAAGTTGTGCAATTGTGTGAAAAGATTTTTAGCAAAGTAAGGAAAAGAAGGAAAAGGAAGATTTAGAGAGGAAGATCTTTATAAGCTCACTATAGAGCACTGATCCCTAAACCCTACTGAACACCTTTAGAGTGAACTAGAACACTGACTTATCTTTTTTTTTTTTTTGTATTTTCTCACATTTTTCTCATATTTTCTATTTATACTCCATTTTTATCTAATGTACAGATTTCTGAGTGGCCAATCGGGTTTGCATTTACATTACATTGCAAGTTGTATTCTGCATATAATTATTCATTCATTCATTTATTTTCTCCCGCTTATCCGTAATTCGGGTCACAGGGGCAGCAGTGTAAGCAGGCCCCCGCCTTCGACTGCTGCCCAATCCTCACAGCACCGTCCCTTACGGTGCTGTTACTGCAGGTGGTGAGCCCACGGGAAGGCGGCCCCACGTCACTCCGACGTCACGGACCTTGATATTTCCCTCGTAAGGGACCCCCGGAGCATAGAGGGTTAAGGGCCTTGCTCAAGGGCCCAAGAGTGGCAGCTTGGCGATACCGGGGCTTGAACCCCAGACCTTCCGATCGGCAACCCAGCGCCTTAACCGCTGGAGCCACCACTCCCCCGCATATAATTATGTGTGTGACAAATAAAAATCTTAAATCCCTTTATTTATGAATGATGAATAAGCACAAGTTTCTACAAGTACACTCCAAACCCTAGTGGACCATGTTCCCAGGAGAGTGGAGGTTATTATATCAGCAAATTGAGACGTAATGTGGAATAAGATGTTCAAAAAGCACTCTTTTTCCTTATCCTATGGTCAGATGTCCACAAACTTATGTATATGTATATAAAAGTATATGTAGCATTTTCTGTTCGATAATTACAGTAAACCAAACACAAGAAACCCATTTCAAGCCATTTGTACTTAATCTGAGCTTGAAATAAATCATTTTGCTCATTTTAACCATTTCTCGCTAGAAAGGAACAAAATGATTTGCAGATTGAGCAAAAAAAACTAAGAGATTGAAACATCTTTTTTTTTATTCTTCTAATAAGTAATTAGTGTAAATTAGTTTGACTATATTCAAATTTATTTGAAACAAATTTGGTCAACCAAATTTGCTAATTCTTTAATTTGCTAATGTTCAGAAGACATTTACATTTTAATACTTTAATATTTTATTTTATTTTTATTATTATATATTTTATTATTCAATTAATTAGTCTTGAATACATTTGAACTTTTCATCTTCCCAGGATCTTCAGGTAATGCTACTTCCATATGTGGACTATTTCAAATAATCTGAATGTGTTCAGGAAACGAACACAGGCTCAAATGAATGTGCATTGAAAATGTCCCCTTTTCATAAACTTGGACATTTAAAGGACATGGTGTTACACAGGTTCGCTTATTAATATAATAATAATTGTTCATATTCATAAAGGAGTATTTTAATAATTATATTCTAAAAACAATGTGTAGTTATAGTGGGCTGGGAAAAGTCTATAGATTTGATTTTAGATTTGTTAAAAAAAATACCCAGTGTACCTGTAGGACGTGGTACAGGAAACTGTATCTTTGAGTATTAATGGCACCAGAACGCATAGACTCAGCAGTGAGGGGGCAGATGCTGAAGATAAGACGAGCTTGGGCAGAATCTAATCGGTACTGAATGACCAGCGAGGGCAACACCTATGGCACTAATCCCCAGTTTTACTCCTATTAACATGTTTGAGAGTCAGGATGAAACCTGACCTGCCCAAACCCAAGCTGTGTTCGATTCACACACACATACACACACACACACTGAAGCACCTTCGCGTCTCTTCTCTTTATTTCCTTTCTTTCTTTCTTTCTTTTTTTTTAGCCTGACCCTGCACTTGCTTATTCAGTTAGTTCAAGTACAATCAAGCCTTTTCACTTGCAAATCAGGTTGGCGCAGGCACGGAGCAGACGAGCCGAGCTCATTTAGTAAAAAAGAAAAAGCTCACGGCAGAGAGAGAAAACAGCCTATTAAAAAAGACATATGTAGCTAAATTCCAAGGTCCCGTGGGATATGCAAAAAGGCACAGACCTCCCGCAAGAATTACCTCCTTATTTTTTTTTCTCTTATGCAAACCGTACAGCTCCGATAAGCTGAAAAAGAATTCCAGCCCGTACGTGAATGGCCCTGTTCTGTAGGAGGGTGATAAAGTATTCTTCACAGACACCACACTCAATTGACCCGCTATTAATAATACTGGAGGATTAATTAAAATGGCCGCTTGAGAACAACGGCTGAATATAAACGTCTTTTTAAATGGCCTTGGCTGAAAGGAAGAGCCACTCACATGCCTTACTGTCAGCCCGAGAGCAAACGGCGGTCACGCTACCTTCACGCTACATAAAAAAAAAGGCTACCGTGCACCTGATGCTACTTCAGTCAGAGTTAAGTAGAGCGTTAAGTGGGAGGTATTCGAATCATAACACATGGGATCCGAATCATGTCAGATCCTTTTTCAAACACTGAGCTGAACACCTCTCTGAATCCTGAACGCTAATGTTTTGGTATTATTTTTGAACCCTTGCATTTACACATGAATCCGTTTACACGAGCCATAACATACTTGCGTCTTACTTACAATCTGGCAACCCTGGTACTTAAAAACATTCCTTTTGTGAAAACTATGGAAGTCTCACGGGTTCAATTTTAATATAATTTGCATCATAAATTTCAAAAAAGTGTATTGATATTGCTACTGAAGAGGGTAAAACCATGTTCCTCGTTATATAGACCCAAAGAATCCATGCTAAAGAATCATGCTAGTTAGCCACATTCTGTATTTGCTAATTCTTTGCTCAAAGATTCAAAACCTGTTACTCAGAACAAAAATGGAAAAAAAAAGAAAGAAATTATGTTGTTTAAGAATTATTGAATATTTAACAACAAGCTTTTTTTCAATAAATTAAATTCTTAAAAATATGTTGCCAAGTCTAATGGCAGCCCGATCATGGAATCCCCCAGATATTAGGATTTCAACTCCAGATATTCAACCTCCACTTTTGTTTTCTGTTTCTCTCCATCGCTTGGACCACCCACCATGCCGTCCATCAGCGTGCTCTCCAGCTGTGGCCTGGCCGTGGCCCATTTGTGTTACTTTGTATCCATGCGGCTGAGGTTTTTCTCCTCATTTGCTCAACTCTACAATGGCACAAATGCTCTGGCCTTTGTGCCTGGTGCAGGTGTCCGGGGCATAATAGGAGCCCAGGCTGAGCTATCCATTCACCCGTAAACCCACCTGTGGTAGACGCCAGGCCCACATGACTCATCACGACGGCCAGCGTTACAAAGAGCAAAGGCTCCATCGCTGATGACCGCGTGGGTGGAACTCATTCATTAAACCTTGCATACGTGCATAATAACGCTCCAACCAGCTGGGGTTCTGGCCAACCAGATCATGTGATAAACGAAGTACAGTAGCTTGTAGTGTGTGCAAATCTTTTTGTTTTATTTCTAAATGAATAACTTATGGGATGAATGTAAGGTGTATAGTGGGATGGTAGTCCCAATCCAAACAGCAGCCCTCAGCAATCTAAGCAGCCCTCAAACAGATAAAAGAGTTGTTTTAAAGAGCAAAAAAAGACCAGGTCACGTGAGCGGGTGTGCTGTTTCTAGGCGACACAGCCAGTTTGAAGGCAGAAAAGCCTGAACACAGCCTAGATACAAAGCGTCTGATTTTTTTTTTGACTGACCGCTTTGCACCTGCTTTGGCGTGCCTTAATGACTTTGCACAAATCGGCAATGCAGGAACATAACGGATGTGTGACAGCAATTTTTTTAACTGACAAAACTCCAAACTGATAGACAGGTCACTTTCTTCATGACCATCGTTTAGTTTTGTGTGATGATTAATTATCTTTGATATCGGTGACTTTGACCTTCTAAAATGATAGTAAAGCTATTTCATCCAACAGTCATCATTTACTCAGTTTTTTATAAAGCTCATTTTGAACAATGTCATTTGAACATCATTTATTTTTGGTTGTATTTATTTGTATATTTTATAATGAAAAAACAATTCTAGTCTAATGGGAATACCATTCTGAAATATGATTTTGATTATTATGGGATTTTAATAAAAAAATCAATAAACTTGAAGTGTTCTATAGTTATTAATCAGACCAGTGAATTTAATTTTGTGAAAGTTCCACTAGATTTTTTTATTGAATAATAAACTTTTATGTTGTTTTATTATACTTATGAAATGTTTCTCCAGGATTGTGGTTCAACAAGTGAAACAGCATCATATAAACTCTACAAGACAAAGGAAAAGTGCTCTGTGGGGGAAAAACTTTGCTCTTCCTATGATCATTTGAAATTTTGGACCTGTTGCACAAATCACAGTTTCATCTATCAGAATATTTTGTTTGTCCAATCACAGGTGTGACCTATGACATTTTAAAGCAAGTAACTTTCACCTTCTGAAATTTAAACTAACAACTTTTGAGAAAATTCTGGACATATACACAAAATTTGAGAACACTTTGATGGTAAATTTCACACATTGTTTATTACCAATTTCCAAATTCACCTTACACTAACAACATTCCGACTTTTCTTTAATGTTTACTGTGGTGCCATTGATACAATACATAGGTTACTTTGACTTAATAAAACTCTGGAGTTTTTTAAAACAATTATATTTATAAACATTTTCCGAATGCATGAGATATACACTGTATTTAAATGCTCTTGTATTTAATTGTTACATGCATTTTAAAGAGACAAACAACTACTTTGACCATCTGAGATTTGAGAGGTCTATGAATATGTTACATAAGCACTAATGGATTGTTTTAAAGTTGGGTTTTTTACCCAAGCATGGTTTATTGTAAGCAGCTTTGTATGTCATTTACCTGATGAAATCACCCATGGTGAGTTTACTTTCCAAAGGGATTGATTTTTCAACTTTAGGTGTCGGTGCCCCTAATTATCAGCGGTGCTATTCTGGGAGTGGAGCCATCTCACTGGGGAACACAAGGCAAGGTGTTTGTGATCTCAGTGTGTCTCAGCAGAGCTTCCCATAAGAGAGAACGTTCAAATCGTCCTTAATAAAACGAGCTGCCTGGCTCGACTTTCTGCACTCTTTAAATAACCTGCTTGAACATATTTATTTGTTTCTCTACATTTGCTGTTTGGTTTTTCTTTCCGAAAAGACAGAAAATTGTTTTGTGTGTTTTTCTATGTTTCCCATCCCCCTCATCAAACCCCCTCCTTGCCCTCCCCCATCACCAGCCACGCTCTTTTTCCTCGCTAATTGCGGTCTGCTGGAGTCACCTCAGAGTCGGGCTCAAAGGGGATCGCGATCATACTGCACTGGGGCTGTTAAACACGTTGCTCAAAGCAACAGTTAGCCTCACAATTTGACATTATTCAGGATCAGAAAGTGCTCTGTAATTATGCCCGATCAAATGAAATTTGTTTTAACAATTAAACACTGATGGGGAATTTGTCTCCGTGCGGCGCTTCGAGGACGGCCCGGGTCTGCGCTTTCATTTATTTCAATTTCATCTTTTGACATGAATATGGATTTTTTTTTTCTTTTCCTTTTGTGCACAGCTTGTAAATCAATCTTGATTCGGTCGTTGTGATTCGCCCGGCTCCCGGCCTTCCTGCATTAACCTGAATTAGCTTGCCTGCTCTGTCTTACTGAACAATTAGTTGTATTAAGAGTGAAAGCTTTAATCAATGCCTGGCCTGGCCCCTTGCTGCGCCTTGTGGCTGATTGGAGCTTCTGCATCACACACACACACACACACACACACACACACACACACAAACACACAATCATACACACATACAAGCACTGGCAGTTAAAGTGGCTCAGGAAAACAGGCCTGTGCAGCATCACAGCAGGAAACATAGACAAACGGAAATGCACAGCTGTAAATGCATAATGTGCAACCAACAGGCTCCTGGTAGCCCCCCTGAGTGTGTGTCTGTATCTGAGTGTCTATATATGTTTATGAAATGCTTTGTATTTCCTCTGGGCTTAAATGTCACGCACAGAACACTCGGTACTAAAGAAATGCACTCAAAAACACATACACACACACACACACACACACACACACACACACACACACACACACTCTCTCACTCAAATCTGTGTCATCAGAAAAGAAGTCAAACGTGCCAAAAGGCCACGGAATGGAACTAATTTAATAAGCCACAGGCAGATATGTTATAGCATAAACGTTTAGTAGACCTTTAAATGGCACTTCTTGTGTAATTGTATAATTTGTATACAATTATACACCAGCAAGCTGCAAAGCGAGACCATCAGACTGATTCAGCTCCGGCTCAGTAACTGCTTCTCCACTGTACAAGCAAATTTACTATGTAATGTATTTAAGTAAGTGTATGTAATTATTTATTTTAAGTAATTAAGAGAAGTATTTATACAAACAATCAATTGATAAATAAATTAAATAATAAAAGCCTGTGTGTAGAACAGATAAAAAATAAATAAATTAAAAAAACCCTCATCTGTATTTACCAGAGGCGAGTCTGTTTTTTCAGCAGCTGCTTAAATAGAAAACAAAGTTTTATACAAACACATGACCGCAAAAAAATGGGCATGATCATAAAAATAATACTTTATTGATACTTGGATTCCGGTTTGTAAAGAATTGGACACGCCTCCAGCTGCTGACGCCCATAACGCAACATCTGGCTTAGCGTTGCATTTGGGTTACAAAAGCTGTTGGGTGGAAATGAGAGCCTTATTAGTGTAAAGCTCCACCTGTAGTCGAGGCATTATGATAATATCTGTCTAGACAATTTGTTTCAGACATACACAAGTGACAAGCACTGAAACAACAACAACAACAGAAAATCATCCTTATGCATGAATGTGCCACACTGCCATTCTGGATGAAACTTTATTAATCTGATCCGCTGATGAAAATGCTACTTATACCTTAGTACTGTTGAACTCTTGAGCAGAATCAGCTACATCAACCGAATCACTGTGGAACTTTCCGGTTTTCTCCTATCACACATAAACATAAGGTTACTTTTAAATTTTCTTTCTGTGCAAATAAGTCTGTGAAAGTGTGTGTATACTGTATATTAATGTGATGCTCTATAATTGTCCGGTGTCCTGTCCCTACACCTAGAGTTCCTCGGTTTTCAGTGTGCCCCAGGGTTTCATCTGGGTTCTCTGGTTTTCTCCTACCACTTACAATCCCGAGGCTACTTTAAATTGGCTTTGTGAGCAAAAAACCTAAAAAAGTGTGTGTGCATCAGTGATGCTTTGTGAAGGTCTAATGTCCTGTCCATACACCCAAAGTTCCTCAGTTTCCAATGTGCCCAAGGGTTTCATCTGGGTTCTCTGGTTTTCTCCTACCACTTATAAACTCGAAGCTACTTTAAATAGCTACAAATAACCCTAAGAAAGCGTGTGTGTGTGTGTGTGTGTTTGTGTGTGTGTGTGGTGTGTGTGTGTGTGTGTGTGTGTGTGTGTGTGTGTGTATGTGTGTGTGTGTGTGTGTGTGTGTGTGTGTGTATATGCCTGTGATGCTCCTGTGAAGGTCTGATGTCTTGTACTTTACCTCAATGTTTTTAGTACAAAAAGTTAAATCTAGAAAATAGGAAAGAAGATGTTGTTGTTGTGCTTCAAGGAGATCCTTTAAAAGAACCCTATGACACAATATATTTTAATACCAAAAAAGATCTGAACCTTTTAAGTAAGTGTAGAACCTTGATTTATTCAGTGGAGGAACCCTTGAAGAAACTTCTTGTCTAATATTGTGGATTCAAATGTTTTTGGCTCAAAATTGAAATAAAAAAATTAGATGTTTCGAAAAAAATTTTTTTTAAAATATTCTGATCTCAGTTTAGTGTAATTTGATTAAGGAAGAGAAACAAAATACTAAAGTTATTATGATCCAGCTTTCAGGATTAGAGCTCCGATCAATTCCCCTCTATCAGACATGGCTCTGTGCCCTGCAGCCTCCTAAACCCGCAGCTGGTCTGAATGCAGCTCTTAGCCATTATGAGGAAATGCGCAGGAAGTGTGTGCAAGCAAGCAGACCGCTTAGGTTACGCTCTTCCTCCGCCAGCTCCCTCTCGCCGGGTATCTGGTCTCACTTTCGAGTCAAAATGAACGGAACTGCTCCTCTATAATTGCCTTCTCTCCTGCAGTTTATTATCGATCGAACAAGCCGGAGCGCAGCCGACACCGTTAAACGCGTTCCGTTTGGCTTTTACAGGACCTGGCGATTTAATGGGATACACGATATCTTGGCAACACCGGGCAGCAATTAAATTATTCATCTTTAAGTTATTGATCCGGCATGATCCCTGTTCATCGAACTCACGGTCAGCTTTGATCCTGGCCCTGCCGAGGCTAAGAACCTGCTGCATGGAAACCTTTTAGGCCCAGGCGATAGGTCTGCATATTACATGAAGGCTGGAATATAGCGCATGTCATCACCTCACACATCTGAATCTGAAATATCAGCATGTTCAGGCAAAAGTTCAACTTCAGCTAATTACATTAACACGTTTTGCTAGCCATTAGCAAAAAAATAAATAAAACGGGAGTAAATCAGGGCCAAGCCGCTTCAGCATTTCTTGCTGGGTTCAGGTGCAAGTAAATGAACACTGTGGGGTTTTATTATTTAAAATATAAAATAATGTAAATTTTTTTAATTAGGGTCACTCCTATACACACACACACACACACACACACACACACACACACACACACACACACACACACACACTTAAAGGGAAAAGAA
Organism: Silurus aristotelis; assembly: GCF_946808225.1. NCBI lineage: Eukaryota > Metazoa > Chordata > Actinopteri > Siluriformes > Siluridae > Silurus > Silurus aristotelis. Next base: position 3,726,438 of record NC_139579.1, read on the forward strand.
ACTGCATTCACAATAAATTTGTGGTCCTTTTTTATAATATGCTGCCACACTCACATAATATGCAGTTTTTATCACTTGCCAAATTGTGATACTTTAGTTTGGGAGTGTAGCACCAAGCCCCCTGTCTGTATCTGTATCTGTTCAATGGTCCAAATGATCTGTCCTACTTTGATTTTGCCTTCAATCCTGATTCAATGTTTTTTAATTTGTCACTTATATTTATGGCATTTGGCAGATGCTTTTATGCAAAGCGACTTACAATAATCTCATCTATACAACTGAGCAGGGTTAAAGTATTTGCTCAAAAAACCCAGCAATGGAGGCTTGGAGGTCTTCTTTTGGTCAGAAGAACATCATAACCTCCTAAGCTTGACTCGATTTGACTTTAACATTGTCTGCACATTTATCTATCTATCTATCTATCTATCTATCTATCTATCTATCTATCCTATCTATCTATCTATCTATCTATCTATCTATCTATCTATCTATCTATCTATCTATCTAATAAGAAATTTCTATATATAAAGTGTGTGCACACCCTTTTCATAAGATTCATATGTACCTTTTGAACATTCATTCTATTCCACATGTAGTCCCAGTTTGCTGTTATAATAACCTCCACTCCTCTGGGAAGTTGGTCCACCAGATTTTGGAGTGTTTTTGTGGAGATTTGTGCTTATTCAGCTTATCAATTAATAGAGATTAATTAGTAGGATTGATATCAGAGATTTCCCGTGGGCTCACCACCTGCAGGAGGGACCGTAAGGGACGGTGCTGTGAGGATTGGGCAGCAGTCGAAGGCAGGGGCCTGCTTAGACTGCTGCCCCCGTGACCCGAATTACGGAAAAGCGGAAGAAAATGAATGATGAATGATGATGATATCAGAGATCTATAGCAGGCCATGTTCCATGTATATAATACCTCCATGGAGCTGGCTTTGTGCCTCCTAGTTCAAGTGAGGGAAAGTGAAATATATATATATATATATATATATATATATATATATATATATATATATATATATATATATATATTACATGTAGATATTTTTGGAAAGGACCACAAGCAATCTGGCTCTGACAGTTTCTCAACCTCAGCTACATCCCTCCGCTTCATAACCAGTCTAGACATGGGTAAAGAAACTGTTTTTTCATTCCCCGTCACCCAGTAATTACAGTTATCCCCCGCTTTACTGCGGGTCAAATCTCGCGTCCCCGGTTTATCACGGAATTGCATTTTCCACATAACTAATTTGCTTTGCTGATTTTCCCGGTCTCTCAGATAGCACGAAAGACTAGAGTTTTATGCTGAAATAATGAAATGTATTAATAAAAATGTAACTACTAATTATAAAATGAAGTAAATGTAAATACAGTACAGTACTGTAAACATAAAATAGGATTTTTGAGGTACCTGTTTATCGCGGGCGGTTTTGGAATGTGACCAACGCGATAAAAAGAAGATTACTGTATTTTGCTTGTACCTGCCTGCTCTTTTCAAAAAACCTAATTTCTCAAAAATAATATAAAAGCTAACAGAAATCTTTAAACCACCGGCAGGCAGTGTCAAAGGATGACGGAAGGAATTCTGTAAAAACAATTCACCTCGAGCTTGTTAATGTTTATTCTTTATCTTACATGATGCACAATACTGCTATTTAGACTACCACACTATACTATACTCTCTTACACTCTATGTAGATTACTGATCTGTCATAAATTATATACTCTGTATATTGTGTTCGATTTAATACTTGTATTGTCTCGTATTGTCTCGTATAGTCTGTTTTGACTAGGAAAGTCTAAGCCAAATGGATAGTGTTATTTATGTCGGTACAATTGAGAGTCACCAACAGCTAAAACCAAATTCCTTGTGTGTAAACACAGCCAAATAAACCTGATTCTAATTCTGATGCTATAACTTATATGAAATTAATCCTCATGCTACTTTGACGGAGAGCAAAATTCCACATACCCAGATAGGGAAGGTGCAGAAGTCAAATATTAATGATCTAATGGATTTGTATGTCAAAAAAGGTGATGTGCCTCACTGAGTTTGATTTTGAAATCTATTCCATCAGGAACTATCACAATATTGTTTATTTCTTGCATAACTTAATGAAAGAGTGTGAACACATGAATGTTAGCTGTGTAGTAAAATGGGTTTTAGTGAAATAAAAATGCAAAAACCAGCAGGAGGCTTCATATTATATGAACCCCAGTAATTATCATGTGATCCTGCTCATTCATTCACACACCACACCATAGTCATTCGTTCCCAGAATATGAGGGATGATGTACTTTCACCAATGATGATGACGATGACGATGGAATCGGTTGATATTGACTTCCCGCATGATGTGACACATTTCTTTGTGAATCATCAGCTCATTGCCCTCAAACTCATTCAGGTTCATTTGATAGTTTCAACTTCTTTTTTTTCATGCGCAATTCATTCCTTTCAAGTGCTCGTGTTTGGCAGAACTTACTGTAGATACAGTGACTTCACAAAAGTTTCGGTTTCTCTGCAGATGCTTTTAGCGTTCAAAAGCTTCCAGTGAAATGATAAAAACAACCAGGCTTACTAAGATCTATAGCGTGCTAGAGATGTTTATAGGACATGATGACACATTCATATTTTGTTGGTTTATTCATTTAGAAAAATGTGATGTAGTATAGTATAGAAGGCAAACTGCTAATTTATTTCTGGAACAAACACATTGCTGTCCCAAAGACTAAATATAATACAGCTTGTTGTTGTTGTTGTTGTTGTTGTTTATCTGTTTGTGTGTGAATAAACCATGATGTGGCCTGCTGTTATGTGATGCATCCCAACAGAAAGTGAAATGTTGTGTAACAAACACAAATTGGATTTGATTTCTTTTGTTAAATGTCCACTTTTCTTTAAAGAGTGACAAAGTATGAATTTTTGTCCATTTAGAGTTTCATTATGGGCACCATTTATAAAACCCAAAGAGTTCTGCATTTACATTGCATTTCCAAGCTAGGAATTGTTTTCTTGCTTAGTTCCTAGTTGTATTACCCTTCCAGATTGTTAATCCTGATATTTTTTAGACATGTGGTGTGACATTGCTTTAGTTCCCCACTTACAACTTTAGTTCCTACTCGTAATTAGTTCCCATTTTAAGAAACAAAAAAAAACGAACAGCTTTTATTTGTCACATATACATTACGGCACAACATACATGTACAGGAAGTTGGGGTCAGAGTACATGATACAGTGTTCCTAAAGCAGTGAGCTAAAGGCTTTGGACCAGAGCAAGAGCTTCAACTCTTAAGGTCTCACTGCCGGATTTATGGCAAAAAATGCAAAACGAAAGGTTCTGTTTTATCCTGGAATATGTGACCGCTCATGAAATTTTTATAGAGATGTTAAGTTTTAAAAAGAAGTAGCAGAGATTGTTGCCTCTGGTGAGTGTATAAAGATAGTTTGCTAATGTGGCAACAAAGCTAGTATGAATTTGCACATACACAAAACAAAAACGACGGGTGTGTAAATATTGTGTATCGAGTCACTCTCAGTCCTCAAATCTACCTCTTTTAGGTATATTTTAAAGTAAAGGAAACAATCATTGTCTGTACCTCGCCAGGTGTTTTTAGACTGATCTTGCTCTATGTACATGACCTACTGAACTTATTGATAAAGACTTCGAGGCACTTCTGTATGGCTAAGCCCACATATACATCTACATCTACAAAGTTTTTCACAATGAAAACTTTAGCATTGTCTGCCATCTTGGTCGTTTTGAGTTCAATGTGTCCCATTACTGTACACTAAACTACACACAATGTCTATGTAGAGGAGACAGTATTTTCAAAACCAAGTTTTAATTAAAAAAAACACACCATCTTTATCTGCATTCTAAGAGAAAAAAATTTACAAATTTCATGTTTTTTTAACACGACATTTTGTTAAATCAGGACTGTGTATCGACTGTGTTTCTTCATACATTACATTTCTACGACTTTTCGCTTTACTTGGAGAGGGAATACTTTCCCATAGCCCCTAATACTTTGGTCTGGTTATAAAATTTAACTATTTAAAAATATATATATTAAACTATGTTATTAGATTTTTTTTAATCCAATGTGGGGAAATAACTCCCCATTTATTTTTATTAATTTAATAATTAACAGAATGTCTTTAATTTCATGTTCCTTCTTTCACTCAAATGGGGTTATTTTGACACAGTCCCTAACTTGTAGGGGTTTTAAAGTTCCCGCTGCGGCGTGTGTTGCATGTGTGTGTGTGTGTGTGTGTGTGTGTGTGTGTGTGTGTGTGTGTGTGTGTGTGTGTGTGTGTGTGTGTGTGTTGATGGGCGGAGTCTGAGTGTGTACCTGTGTGTGTGTGTATATATATATATATATATATATTTATATGGCTGAGTCTATATGTGTACCAGTGTGTGTACCAGTGTGTGTGTGTTTGTGTGTGTGTATACATGGCTGAGTCTGATTGTGTACCAGTGAGAGGGTGTGTACCAGTGAGTGTGTGTGTTTGTATACAGGGCTGAGTCCCAGTGTTTACCTGTGTGTGTGTGTGTGTGTGTGTGTGTGTGTGTATACCAGTGGTGGGCATTCTTTGCTGGCCTAAACACTATCAGAAGCACTGGCCTACATTTACAACCTGAATTTTAATATTTGTGTATTAATTTATTCCCAACAGTTTATTCTTTTCATTTCGTAGCGTTTCTCGTGGCTGCACTGCTTCCAGTACGTGTATGTGGATGTTAGATTTGTCGTCCAATCAGATTTCAGCCTCTATGTGCTGCCATGTCAATCTAATTTGCCGAGAGCCTTCATAGTCAGTACTGCTGGCCTTTTTCCCTTTTGAGAATGTTATGAATGGGTCTGTTTCTTTAACCAATCAGATTTCAGATTCTCCTCACAGGGCAGCTAGCTGGCCCAGAATAGTCAGCATGTTCCCGTTCTCTGATTGGTTGGTCAGAGGGAAACTGTTACAACCAAGTTCGACTGGCAAAACACGTGTGTAGCTCTGCACAGAATAATACATCAGAGTTAGACTTTTTTTACACCTACAGAGGAAGAGAAATTGATTTGGTCTCAGACATACTTAAAAATCCATTTTGAAGAAAAGCGAGACATCGTGAGGAGGTCGGCCAATCTTGAAGCTAGCTAGGGTTTGTTTCCACTTCCAGACCAGTGAATACGAGCGGTACCACTGGATTACAGCCTCTGAGGAGCGGTGCAAATTATATATGTATTTTATTTACATTTTTATGTTTTTGTCATGTTATTAGACAAATATTGATACTCCAGATGATGTAGGTGCACAGTTAAGGTTGTATTGTAAAGGTTTGGCGTCTTAACTGGGTTTGTTGTTTTAGTAAAATGGTCTTCACCTGTATTATGTGAAATGTCTCTCTGTCTCTGTAATGCCACATGTTTTTATATTGCATTTTTGTATTGTATTTATGGTTTCTATAATCGCAACGTGATAGTGGTGGGATTAAGAGGTGGATTAAGTCAGGTAAGAACCCACTGAAGGCCCAGGTACCAAATCCACGGCCCACCACTGGTGTGTACAGGGCGAGTCTGAGTGTGAACCAGTGAGTGGGTGTGTACAGGGCTGAGTCTGAGTGTGAACCAGTGAGTGGGTGTGTACAGGGCTGAGTCTGAGTGTGAACCAGTGAGTGGGTGTGTACAGGGCTGAGTCTGAGTGTGAACCAGTGAGTGGGTGTGTACAGGGCTGAGTCTGAGTGTGAACCAGTGAGTGGGTGTGTACAGGGCTGAGTCTGAGTGTGAACCAGTGAGTGGGTGTGTACAGGGCTGAGTCTGAGTGTGTACGAATGTGTGTGTGTAGAGAGAGAGAGAGAACGAGAGGGAGAGAGGGGAGCTGTGCTCAGATTAGCTGCGGCACGAGAGAAAGAGAGACAGAGTTCACTCCTCGTGTCTCGCGCTTTGGACAAAACAAAAATAATACAAAAAATATATTTTTTTTTTATTTTTGCATTCGTGGGTTTTTTTCCCCCCACGCAGAGAAAGAGTTCGACCTCAGGCGTTTACATATATATTTGTACATATAGATGTATGCATGCATGCTTGTGTGTATGCACGCATATATTTGTGTGTATGCGTATATATGCATGTATGCATGCATGTCCGTGTTTAAGCGCGTGTCCTCGAGAGGCGGGCCATGCACGCGCCACATCTCCACTAATGGAAGTTATTGTTGTTGCGAGTTGTTTCGAACTATGAGGTGCGCGAGAAGCGGCCGCCTGTCCGCGCTCATCACGGACCACTGATTTTCTTTCTTTCGGATTTTTTTTTATTATTATTATTATTTATTCTTTCTTGGGGGTCGTCTTTGTGTGCGTGAGCGTGTGTGTGTGCGTGTGTGTGTGCGCATGTGGAGGATTTTTTTTTAAACCCGAGAAAATACCGAGGAAGTAAGAGCTGAAAAGAGGGGGAGAAAGAAAGCAAGCAAGAAAGAAAGAGAAGAGGCACGAGCTGAAGCTGAACTGCACCACCGGGGGGATTTAAATCGCTGCTGCTGCTGCTGCTGCTGGAGCTTTAATTTTTTTTGCGAAGGAGATAAAAAAAAGGAGGAATCTTTTTTTAAAAAAGGAGAAATTCATGTAGCCGTTCGAGCTCAAGCTTCATTTCTTTTTTTTTTTTTTTTTTTTGGGGAGGGGGGGTTGGATCGCAGGATGAGCAAGGATAGACCGAAGAGGAACATCATCCACAAGAGAAGAGATGTAAGTGCGGCTCTCCAAGTTCGTGCACTTTGTATTGCGTTTGTTTGATATTTTTGTTATACAAACTTGCGTGTGAACGCGTGCATGCGCGTCGTTACAATGTAAAAGCGTCTGCTTGGAAATTGAACGCAGGGACGGAAAACCTGGACTTTTCGATTAGATCGAATCCAAGCTTATTGGTGTGTGTTTTGTTACATTTTTTTAATCATTACTACACGTTTTTTGAAAGAATTGTGTGGCTTTGTGCCACTTTGGGCTTGGACACCGGAACCTTGCTGTTGAGACCCGATTGTTCTCAGCTCGGCTTTGTTCGCTCGAGAGAGAGAGAGCACGAGCAGCCATACCGGGGCTGTGTGTGTGTGTGTGTTTATTCCGGGTGTTGTGTTTCCCTGAACCTTGCACACGCGGAACAAATCGTGCAGCTTCATGCATTTAAAGCAGGGTACGCAATAAGCATTGGGAGCCGGTTTTTAAAGCAGGGTATGAGTGCGCGTGCAAACCCCGTGATGCGTGGCACCAGGCAGAAGCTCGCGCATTCTACGCGTCCGAATTTTTATATAAGTGAGCGCGTGCTTATTACTGTACCACTGACCGTGCATGGTGTATAGAGGTGTGTATGTGTATGTGTGTGGTTGTGCATGTGGGGAAAGTTCCTCGTGGTGTGGTGTGGCGTAGATCCGAGTTCCAGCTCATTGTTCCTCATGCACGCGTGAGCACGAGAATGAGAAGAAGGATTAAGGTGCCTGGAGTCTCTCTCTCTCTCTTTTTTTTCTTCTTTCTTTTGCAAAAGATTGCTTTACTTTTTTTTTTTGTAGAGACCCCAGTATCTCTAAACATCCCCTTTCTGGAGCAAAGTAAAAAAAAAAAAAAAAAAAAATTGGAAATGTTAAAAAAAAAAAAAAATCCTTATTCTTGTTGTTGTTTTGTTTGTTTTATATTTTTGAAGACACCTGAATGGAAAGGTTTCTGTAGGCCCTTTAATGGTTTCCATCGGTGTCAGTTTTGGGGGAAAGAACCTCCTTTTAAAGATCTTCCATGGAGCACACAGGAAGCTTATGTTTTGGTTAGAGGTGAAGTATCGGTTTCAGTGCTCGTCAAGGCATTTGTAGAGATCGTAGATCCGATCTCCACGCTGTAACATCTGGATAATTGTACCATCGATGGTTCCTCGCAAATTGTCAGACCGGATTCGGAGCAACCCTGCTTTCGAATTGTCACCCGTCGGATTAGATTTTACGTTCGAAAGTATATCATGATTTGGTGGAATTCTGTTTTTTAGGACTTCGTCTCGTTCTCGCCCACCAGCAACAGGTTCTTTAGGGAGAAACGTCTCACACACACACACACACACACACACACACACACACACACACACACACACACACACACACCCTGTTTACACTCTGCCAGGCTGGAGAAGTCTAGAGAGAATTTGAGGTGTGAGTGCATTGAGTTTCGCAAACGCATTTTGGAGCTGCTTGTTTGCACTTTAGGATCCGGTCCCTATAGATTGTAGAACTCTCACACGAACACACACACACATCACAATGTGAACACACCTGATCCAGGTAATCAAGGCTTGAAGATGGCTCAGGTGTAACAGAAACGTGAACTCGAGGCAAATCTGGCTTGAATCCCTGAGGCCTGAATGGAGAACATCTGTTTCGAAGCAACAAGATGGTCAGCCTTTGGCTCGAGGAGGGAGGGGGGAGGGAGGGATGGGGCGGAAGAGTCGAGGGGTGTGAAACGCCTCAGCATCGTATTTTCACACCACAAAAACTGGCCAAAGTTGCAACATTATCTCACCGCTGTAGATATAAACAAACGATCGTGTTGAAGATTCGTTCCTGATTTTTCTCACACACTGTTTCTAGGCTCCAGAAAGAGAATCTTGAAGAACAACAACAAAAGTCCAGGTCCCTTTTTTTTTTTTTTTTTTTTTTTTGAGCCTAATTCCCGTGTGCACAGAGACTAAACAGAGGACGTTCTCGTGAAGACGCAGCCGGCTCGGGGATGTAAGAGAAGTTGTGAGACGATGATGTTGTGCAGCGTTTGAGATGTGCTGAGGCTGCAGAAGGAGGAAGAGGAGGATAAGGAGGAGGGTGTCCCATGCGTGCCGGCGCTCGCCACGAAACTCCTCACCCTCCTAATTTAACCTCCCCTTAATTAGCGTAGGACAATTATACGCGCTCGGCTTCGGCATGCCCCGTGGAACAGGGCTGCGAGGGTGTCGTCCCTCCTCCGATGCTGATGCGGCGTGCGTTATTAAAATTCATGCGCGGGGGGGAAACGCGGCGGCGAGAAGAGACCGATAATAGATGATAATAAAAGCAAACGCAATTAGGCCGCCCGGATTGATGGACACGAGCCGCTAAAAGGAGAAGTGCAGGAAAGTGCTGCGCTGCTGCTCCCTTCAGCTTTCGGCCTGCCGTAATGGCTGACACACACACACACACACACACACACACACACACACACACACACACACACACACACACACACACACACACACACACACACAC
>NC_139579.1:3740701-3755701 GCF_946808225.1 Silurus aristotelis
ATATTTCAACATTAATTTATATTGAGTTCATGTTTTAGTAAATAAAGGTTGTATTCAAAAGCATATTGCTCAAATGCTTCAGTTTGCACTCTTATTATTTTACTTTTAATGGGAGCAGGATAAATAGAACCCTCTCCCCACACACACACACACACACACACACACACACACACATACACATGATCTCAGTTATTACAGTGTTTATGAAACAGGCTCCTTTATGAATTCAAAGGCAAACGTAGCCTTCCAGGCGTGATCATGATCACTTCGAAATAATGCTGAATGTATGATCATCTTTGTGTGTGTGTGTGTGTGTGTGTGTGTGTGTGTTCTCGATACACACTGCTTGTAAACGTGCATACACGCACACGGATATAGAATTTAGTCACACTTTTATTGGAATTGCTTTCATTTGCAAAAAAAAAAAAAAACTCCATGTTTCTGAATGCTTATTTTAGTCATATTTGTGTGTGCGTGTGCGTGCTGTGTATACACACATGCAGGAGAGAGAGCGCGCTTCCTGGTAATATCTTTCTGTGGAAAGTCTCAATGATGGATACACACACACACACACACACCCCGATTGCGTCTCAACATTTAAGTCTCAAAGCAAATTCGAACCAGTGGTTGTGTTTGAACAACGCTTATCTGATGCTTTTGTGGGGACGTGAAGAAATGTGAAGAGCTCATTAAGTTCCCACCTTCTCAAAGGTGTGTGTGTGTGTGTGTGTGTGAGTGAGTGCAAATCTTTCCATATCTTTGTGCCATCTTGCACACCCAACTCTGAGTTCTCTCACTGCATATATTTTATGCCACGTGTGTGTATGTATGTGTGCATGTGTGTTCAGAGTGTGTTGAGTGTGTCTACTGCCTTCTCCTTTGTGAAAGTGCAACACTTGTCCAAGTCCTGAGGTGAAAATTATTTCTTAATAGCAAGGAATTTTTGTTGCTTGCTGCCAGACACCACTGTAGTTTAGCATAAGTCTGGAAGGTGTGTGCACACGCATGGCTTAATCCAGACAGACTGCAGATTTAGATGGAGGTTGACAGGAGGTTGTGTTTGGATATCCGGCGTCGTGTGTGTGTATGTGATGGAGAATTTATTCGCTCATTTCACCAGGCCTGTCTAACCGAATTTCACTCTACCACCAGTGTTCAGCAGTTTCAGATATTCTGTGCCCAAAATAGTCCACACATCTGAGTCAAATGCCTTCTCAGATGAGTTTTTTTTTTTTTTTTTCAGGGTGCAAACTAATCTTTTTTTTTTTTTTAAATAATCTTTAAAAAAATATTTATTTCTTGTTCCGTGCAGTCACGAAGAGCACATGTGTGTTATTATGACTTTTTATTTCGAAGCGACATGGGAGGAACGTATGAGCATGAGACGGAGAAAGAGAGGATATGGCAGCCAGCAAGGAAGGAAAACCGAGGCAGAGAGCGTGCAAGAGTTCTTCGAGTGGTCGAGGGGTGTGTGTGCACGTTTGTGGAGCCAGCAGGCATGCTTGGGGGGCCTCTCTGTGGTCAGCTTGGCCTGTGTGCGCCTGTCAACTGTCACTTTTTTGCTGCGGTTGCGTCCTTTACTAACTGCTAATCTTATCGTGCTGTCCATTTGCCTTACATGCAACAGACACGCACACACAGACACAGCTTCCGTTTAACCCCTTCTTATCCTCTGGTGAACATGGCACCCATTTAGAATATTGTTTGCTATATTCACTGTGCACTTTTTGTGTATCTATATAAAGCCAAAAATACAACCAGCTAGTTCCTCACCTCGTATCTGATCTACTATAACAGAGAATGTCTAAACGCTGAGCGCTAAACTGAGCTCATCTTACAGCCTTAACCTCCTTTTGGTTGGTTATCCTGCTCGATTGTTCTCATCTTTGCAGCTAATGCACTGTAATACGCTGTCGCGCAATCAGGGCTTCTTCAGCTCTTTTGTAGCTTCGGAGCTGCCTAGTCTGCGTCTCCGTAATGGCTCATCTCGATACATCATAATGCGTATTACACGATATGAAAATCTAACAGCATGGTGCAGACTGGGGGAGAGGAAAAATAAGTGAGTCAAGACAGTTCAGATTCTGAGGCTTAAGAAATTAATCAGTTATTTCGATTTCAGATCGCGATCTCTCATGCGGCTTAAATATTGATTTGTCATATCAGGCCTGGACATGCAACATAGCCACTCGTGAGGCATTTCCTGTTTTATTATTATTAGCACATTACTGTAAACAGTGTTGCTTATATGAATCTATAAATATATGCATCATTGATGCTAGGTACATGGTGTTCATTATTCGCTAAATGTTCAAGCACCACGGTTTCATTGCTTTGCTAATCAATAAAATCTAAATGTTTTACCTTAGTATTTTATTTGGTCATCTAACCTTATTTAACCTCATATGCCTTATAAAAAATCTTTCCCCATTAGCTTTAGGTGAAAATATGAAGCCTGAACACAAACTAACTAATTCATGAGGCTAGCAGTTTAGCTAGCTTGGTAGAATGTAGCTAACTAGGTAGGTTATAGCCACCTAGCTAGATAGGATTTAGCTAGCAATGATATAGCTTGTTCACACTATAAAGGTTTCAGTACCGTGAAAACAAGCCAGAATCTTCTAGAATGTAACCTTCACTGACTAAAGACTCAGAGAATCTCAGAGTCTAATAAGTCAGGTTAAATATGTAGCTAGTTAGCTTTACATGGACAAGCCAAGAAACGAAAGCAAGTAGCGAGGGAACGTTTTCAGATATTAACGTAGACACGCTGTATAATAGCGCATTTTAACACCAGCCTTCATTTTTCTTCTTTTGACCCCCCCCCCCTTTTTCCCTTTCTTGCTCTTTTATCCTCCTCCACACACGTCCCTTTTCCTCAGTGTCATTATCGTGATCTCAAAAACTCCAGCAGATCTGTAATATTAGTTATTTCAGCTGTGTGGACGCCTCTTTTTTTTTTTTTTTTCCCCCCATCACTTGGCACTTTTTGAAGGAGACGTTTGAATTTTACCTAATGTGCTGTTTTTATTGGAGCTGCTTCGCAGCCATACACGTCTCGCTTCTGTTGCCTTTCAGGGCCTCGTGTAACGAGTACCATTCGAGGCCTTCGGCTTCAGCTTAGCATTCCTCATGCTTTCAGTGGCACGGGAAGTTATTTTAATTTAGTCGAGACATTTACCTGAAACCAATTTGAGCCTCGTTTTTTGGAAATCCTTATGCAAATATGGCAATGAAACAAGGTCGTTAATGTCAACCTGAACTTGTTTTACCGAGTCTCCGCTCCCCCTGCATATGACTGATGGCGTAGCGCAGCCTGGAGCCTTTCAGCGCTTTTTTTTTTTTTTCTTTCCTTTCTGGGCTTTCAAGGCTCTTCTCGCAGTTCGAGTGCGCCTGCTGCATATTTGCGGCCTCGCCACCTTCGACGGCGCGACTCTGCGCTAACGTCACGCAGGTTTGAAGGCTCGCTGATTCCTAGGCCGTGAAGAGGAGTGTAAAGTGTTACTCCATCCATCTTGTTTCTTCTCCCTGTGTCTTAAGGGCTTCGGTAAATGCTCGTGTGTTAACCTGATAAAAGTCTGCGTGGGTGTGTATGGCTTGTGAGCAGATGTGAGGGGTTTAACAGTCAGTTCAGCCATGCATGGCCGTGTAGACACATCCTGTAACACGAGAGCCCCAACACTTCAGTCAGGATAATTGATTATTGCTGAATACCCCATTTAAGACCAAGCCGACGCCACCTGTCTGGTCATGTGGAAACTACCGGACTTACCAATATGCACTTTACACAAGAAAACGTAGCGCCAACTGGAGAGTACCTATGTCTAGTCTAAGAGTATAATTTACAATTTGTTGGTTAATAATGAAGTTGTAAGCAGCCAACATGACTGACTGGTTGTTTTTGTTTTGTTTTAATTGAACTGGTTTTGTCAATTATGAGTGGTGCCTCATGTCGCCAGAGCCAGATGAGATAACGTGCCGGTAGTTGAACCCGAGGTGAAGAATTAACTGCCTATCACGATAACCAGTTTTTGGTTAAAGGAGGTGAATCGGACCCGGAAACCAAATACATGAAAGTCCAGGAAAGAAAGGATTCCTTCTTTGATCGGCTACCTTCAGCGAAATCATTTGCATGAGCTTGCGGTTAGAGCTTGTGGCTTGTGTGTTAGAGAAGCCGCAGTCCATGTTTTTTTTATAAGCAAACAATCGGAGTCCTCGAACTACAGCAAGTTGTTTTTTTTGCGTCAATGCGTTTACTACGGTATTTATGAGAACCTCATGCTCTGCTCGAGTGAAAGCATATCCTGCGTTCGGTAAACTCTCATTTGGTCTTTTAACGTCCAGAAAAGGAGCCCTGGCCCTCTGCTATCATCCAAATGAAAACCATGACTATATTTTTGAATAGTCTGATTTCAATATGCTGCAATTATCTCATCCGTTGCTCAAATAAACCATCTCCAAATGCATCCTTACTGTAACTGATAAACCAGATCGCTGTTTCGGAACAGATGTGAAAATCTTAACAGCGCTGACATCTCGTTCAGTTTTTCACTTCTCGAACGAAATCTGCACCTCGCAATGGCTCGAACGGACCGATGTTAACGTTCTTCACGTCTCATCGCTCACAGAAGCGGTGGGGAATTATACGCGAGGTCGTGAAAAGCGGTGAACAAAAAAACGATCGGACGTGAACTGCTTTTGATATGTATGTACACCCTGTTTGACCCCCATGCGCAGTTTGTATGATGGCGTGCTACAGACTGTAAGATGGCTGTCTGTTAACACCTCTCCCCTGCAGAAGAGGGGCCTCTCTTTGTTGCCTCAAAAGTGAGGGAAGGAGGGAGGAGAGGGAGCCTGAAGCGGTACGAACCGTACAGTTTTGCGTCCGTCACAGAGCCAGCGGCGTGCTCTTGATTTGCCAAATGTCTTTTAAAAAGAAGGTAGTGTATGCAAACTAGGTCAAAAGTATCTTACAAGCCTATATATAAATGTGTGCCTGTGTATATGTATGTGTGTGTGCATGAAAAAAAAAAGAAGACTGGGGGAGGGTGGGTGTGCTTGTGCTGTCTAGGCCTTACGGTGTGTTTCCTTCCTGCAATAGGTAGTGTGACCTCGAAGCTTTGCTGCCCTGCCATGCGTGAGGCCCAGGCTTGTGTCTGCGTAACCACAAGCCTGTACTCTTTCATTTTTGCCACTTTTTGAGCACAGGAAGATAGAAAGATGCAGTGTGTGTTCGGCAGCTAAAAGAGCCTGTGTCTATCTCTGGTGGAAGGATGAATACCGCAAAGTGTGAGCAAGCGACATTCTGCTCGTCCCGTGTGGTGGTAAGAAGCAGAGTGGGTGGTGCCTTTGGGCAGGCTGGGCCATTCTCGTCCAACCTGCCCCTTGACTGAGGCCCCTGATTGGCTGCCAGAGCAGTGGAAAAAACGAACCACTGTGTTTTTGTTAGGTGAGCAGCTTGTACATGCCTGGTGCTCTCATCTGCTTTTTTCCTGCCAAGTCATAAAAGCTTAAAAGGTTTTCGTTCCAAATCGTGCCATAGAAACCGTATCAGCTTTACAATAAAGGCTGAAGCTTTAACACCACCACCACTTTAGGTTTTAAGTAAAATTTTAATAAATAATCACTATATATTTACTTGCTGTAATCAAGACTTCTGCTTTTGGATTAGGCTTTACGTTTGCAGGACCAAACAAATGTTGATTAAAAAGAGTACAATAAAGACGGGAATCCCAGATCCACCTAAGATCATTTGTCTGTACCATTCAAACGAATTAGCGACAGCTTTTCTACACAGAAAGTAAATATGCCGGAATCTTCCAAAACGTATCACCAAAGAAAATGCTAGAATAAGAATGGAAAATTAAACTGAAGGACTCCTTATAACCACTGTGCTCCCTGTAAAATACCATTACATCACATCATACACACCGTGATCCTTCCATGGAAATCGCCACAAATGCTTGCTAGTTTCACTGACCAGATGGCAAATTTGTGGGCTGTATTTTCTTTCCCCTTTATCAAGTTTACATTGCCGACTGGCTCCATTGCAACAGTTCTATTGTGTTTTCAATTTTAACGTTTTTTATTTTTTTCCCCTGGTAAATCTTTTTACCTCATATGTGTGACACCATCTTCCAGAATTAAAAAAGTCCTTTACCTGACATAACAAATTGATCGAAAATGAACATTTTGAGGGGTTTGGGAATTAAGTTTTTTTTTCACAATTTGAATGATGTAAATACAGTAAATTCACCAAGTCATCCCTGAGCGAGTCATGCTTGCTCAAAAAACGAACTGCGGTTCTTAGGAATTTTAGTGATTCGAAAATGCGAATCTATTGGTCAATGATGCAGAACCACATCTGCCACAATGGGCGGGCGGGAGTGGGGGTTGCAGCATCGCCATTCGTTCCCAAATTCGCTCCTTGCTCAAATTGCACCACAGATATATGGTTTGCTTCACTAATAAAACCGGTTCTTGTTTTATTAGCATTTTCGTACAGGTTCTAATTTTTCTTGATATCTTCATCTGCTCGTACACAATCTCAATGCTCTCAGACCTGACGCATGCGGTGCGACGCGTGTTGTGGAGTCGTTCGAGACCAAACCTGAAGTGTCGCTCTGAGAGTTCTCAGCAGTGCTGCCCCTGTTTTTTCCCCTCCCTCTGTTTTTCTTTTCTGTTTACTGTCACTGCTTCCTCTAAGTGTGAGTGGTGAGTCACTTTCTGCTTTTTCTGGTTAAGGAGTTCGATACACTCTGGTTAAGCCTTTAAAAAAAAAATCTGCTAACTGCTTTCATTAGCCAGTGGATGATCTAGAGGAAAAAAATACCACGTCTTTTTTTTGTTTTCTGTCCGTTATGACTCTCAAGCTTTTTGTTGCCTTGTTGTGTGTAGCTGCCATTTTTTTTTTTTTTTTTTTACTTGGAAGTCGTTTTGTTTTCTAGTGCACTGTATGAAAGCTTTCATTCTCAGGTGAGAATGATCTAGAACTCTATGCTGTTTTATTGCACCATGGGCCTCAAACCACTTCCCCAGCTTTTAACCAAAAAGTAGAGCTGATTGAGATTTCATGCTAATAATATGTCGTCTTTCTTTTTCTTTTTATTTCCCATCAGGTTTATGTCGTGGTGGTGAATTAGAGTTACAAAGGCATTCACCATATTTCGGTTTTTCTAGGGGGAAATGGGGTTTCCCTCTGTACAGCACATTATCTCTGACTTTTGACAGGAATGTCAAATGTTACAGACGAACCCATCTGAGAGCAGTTTCATTTTGACTAAGTGGGGACTTGGTGTAAATACCAGCAGGTTAAGTCATGGGTGAAGATTTAAAGGAAATCAGAGCCGTGTTTACGATGTGCATCTTCCTTTTTTTTGTGTGTGTGTAGTGCAAGAGCATCAAGGCCTTTTTTTTACTTCTTCGATTCAGATTTTAGATTCTGCTGAAAGCAGCAGTTTAGTGGAAATCAGGTGCTTCTTGACCTTTTTTTCTAGTTCTGTAGCACTTCTGACGTTTAAACTATGGTTTGGGTCGGTGTCAGTTGGCAGTAATGCGAAGAGACAATGATAAAACGGTGTGGGAAAATGTAAAGATAAGAAAGTGTGGGTGACTTGTGTTTGCACAATTTTAACCAAAGCATCACATGGAACCTTTTCTTGCCTTTCTGATGGTTGTGGTGAGTGGCTCAACTCGAGCGAGCAGTGTTGCACTCGTTTTTGGGTGGAAGTGAGTGGGAGTCACTTTGTCGATGTAACCGAATTGCAAAATCTAATCAGCACAACTTCCTGCTTAGTGTCAGACTTCATAGAGACCGCTAACAGTGGAATATCCTCCCAGCTCTCCAATCTACGCAAAACAGTTTCCAGCCAAACTGGAAGTGCTTTATATGATTCAGAAAGAGTTCTTGAAATAGATCTGGTTATTTTTGGTCCCGCTTGATCTTTTGCCTCAGCACTGGAATTTATTGCTGTTGGATTTGGCATGTTTTGGGGGTTGTTGATGGCTTGCTTTTATAAAAAATTTTGCTTAATAAAAAAAAAAAGCTTTTTGGTGTTCTGCCCAAAGGACAAGCCAACAGTGATGTTATCAGCTTCCATCCTGTCCAGGGACTCTGCAGGATGTTGACCGTCTTCTCTGTAGTCAAAGTCCCTTTTTTCCCACAATTCCCCAGTCCTGTGTTCAGCTCCCTCCCACTTGGTGGGTCCAGAGGTTCAGTCATCGGTGACTTTGCCACCCCTCCCAAAGGCCCTTTTCTCTGTCTCCTTGTGCCCACATAATGGGAAGGATTGAGCTCGGCTCTCGGGTCACGTGTGTGTGTGTAACTGGCTCGGACAATGGCAACACTGTAGCTCTGCTTCCCAGCAGAGGCGCCTGTAGTTCCTCCTGCAGGATCGGTGCAGAGATTCGGGGTGGGAAGGCCGGCTGATCCATATCCCTTTTCTCCCCTGACTCAATGGCACTCTGTGTGTGGTGAGAAAGGCTGGCCTGGTCTGAATCTGTCTCTCAAGTTTCGGCTCACAAAGGTGAAGACGGACGGTTTTTTGATGCTTCTGATGCTTTAAGTCTCTTGTTTTCATCCAGTTTTGAAAGTGGTGCAGTGCTGCATTGTGGATTCTTGACATTGATTGGGGAATGTACATGGTTGGGGGTTTTTTGTGCTCCCTCAAATCCCTAATCTTCACCACACTTTGGCTGCCTAGCATGAGAATTCTGCAGCAACGTGGGGGGAAAAGCCATCTGGGGGAAACAGAATATTTTTGGATACAGTCAATCTGAGGAGAAGGAAGCCAGCCCGATGTATAAATACTCCCTTTGAGAGCTGTGCTTGGAGGCGCACCATGTGACTAGTAGTACATCTCGACATTCTAAATCCCAGGCACAGATCAATGGTTGCCCTCTAAAGAACGGATGTTTAGGCCAGGCTTCCGCTGGGTCGCAGACAGTGGTGGTTAACCTGTCTCTAATCCTTCTGACCCCCCCTGCCAGGCAGGAAGGACATTGGCCCCTCCATCTTTTTTCTGTCCCACTACTTTCCTTTAGGCATGTTGGTCCCCCCCCCCACACACCTACTAAATCTATCTACAAAGGCCTGGCTTGAGGGGGTAAGATGGTGGTTGTAAATGTAATTATCAGACCAAAAGGGTAATGGCTGTGTAGTAAAGAGTTTTAGAATATATGACCTCATACTGCCCATAAAGACCCAACATAAGCAGTGACGTATTGCTTAGAGTCTTATAGTTGAGGCTCTTCAAATATCAGAGCACAGCCTGTCTGAAGGGTGGATGATGTCCGGCACACTGTGTATGTGCTTAGCAAGCCATTAGTGTTTTGGAGACATGTACTTAAGCCTGCATGGATACCGATACTACCCACTCTATATTGTGTCTAGTGGGCACCTGGGAGTTTCCAGATGCATAAGATGCATAAGTAGATACCACCTAGTGTCAATCAAGTTCAAAACGGAGCGTATGCAGTTTTTTCTTTTAATTATTTATGCAGTTTCTATTATAACTAAAAAAAAAGAACGACTGATTTTGCAAAATTTAGATGGGTAAAGATATTTGACTTTGAAATGTAGTTAAGATCAAGTCTTCCCAAATGGAAATACTTCAGGAAAGTATAGATACATAAAAAAGCTATTTAAGTAAAGTAACAAATGTACATTTACTTTGTTACTGTCCACCATTGGCTCTAAGGATGTTCCACTGCCCTGTCGTGCAGCATGAGCAGCAGTTTAACAAGACCGTTTTTGGCCGACTTCACATGTCTGAGAGGAAGCACATGTTTATCTTTGACCCTCCCTGATTGGTGGCTGATAAGGAGGTGCTAGCTGGTTGGTGGAATGGCAGATGACCAAATTGGGAAGAAAATAGGGGTGGTGTATTTAGTCGTTTTTCATTTGAAGGTGGTATGTTTAGTTCGCTGTGGCACCGATCTGTCGCAGGTCAGCATCTAGACTCTGGAATTCTAGGTATGCACATTGCTTGGAAAATGCCGAGTTTACTCATGACCATACGAATATTTAAGAAATGTAGTTTTGTCTTTCCTCATTTACTTCTTGTAAAAAAAAAACAAACCAAAAAGACGTTTCCAACAATCAGTTCGTTCCCCCGCTATGAGATTTGGTTAGATAATTAAACTCGAGTGTGGATGAAATTGCGACCATTATCCAGGTGCTTGAGTGCTAGGTGATATTTGGCCTCCTGCAGGCAATAGGGCAATGTGAGTGGCAGTAATGTCATGTCTAAGAGAAAAAGGGAAGATGTTCTTCCCACTTGTGATTGATGGGACGGCTTTGAAGCGTCTGCGTTTTCTGACTGATCCGACACCCTAGGACTTGTCTGAATGCACTTCGAGGTCTTCAGGTCTAACAGTGCCCCGTAAACAGATCCGGCATGGCTCTTTGAGATAAGGCTGATTGATGAGTGGAGTAGCAGCTCTCCGGAAGCAGGGCTCTCCTTACAGTAGGAGTGTCCCAATCAGGCAACAAGAAAGAAAGGGAGGAGGGTTTGGAAGGACTGAGAAGGTTCAAGGCGATAAGGAAAAGTGTGATTAAGAGAGGTTAAAGCCGGGTGATGGCCTAAGCTCCACCTTCCTCTCGCATTGAACGAGGGGGCTGGAGGGCTGGAAAAGAGCCGAGAGAACAGCTGCGCACTCTGTCTGCTTCCAAAAACTGACTTGTGTTACAATTATTCCAGTGTTGCGGCTATTATCTTTGGCAGAAGACTTTATTGGAAGGAGTGTTATGGATGCCTTCGGAGCTGCTGGAGTGTCTTCAGTAATCGGAGTCTGATTCTTCGGCCTGTCTGGAGCGATTGTCGGCGATGCCGGTGATCAAATGCGCAGAGAGATGTAAAAAAAAAATCCGAAAAAATGGCTCACATGCTTTAGTAAGAAATCAAACTCGTGCTTGTCAGCTCTCTTCGCAGACCTTCATTATGAAGTCTGAAAGCAGTTTATCCTTTCCCACGTTTGTCAGCACACAGACGTGAAACACAATTTTTAATGTTTGGTGTTTCTCTTATTGAAGGGTCAATAAACATACTCATCCTTCGCTTGTGTTTTGCATCTTTTTCGTCAGCTAGCGAATTTGCTGGCAGTTTTCATCTTTTACAAATGAAAGTGGTTTTCAGTTGGGTTTTTTTTCCAGCTCTGAAGTAGATTTTTAAATTTTTTTTAAACCAGCAGCGAGGTTCGGGTGTGCGTTTGGTGAAATGACTAACCATATGATTACACCTAAGCATTTAAGGTGACCTGAAACAATTCCAGCGAATCGAGCGAAATTGACTGGCAGGCAAATTAGTAGCTTTTTGACTAATTTCCTTACGTGTTTACCGACATGACGAGTTTTAATAAAAAAATGGGCAATTTTTTTTTATTTTATTTATTTATTTCTACATCAACTCTGCTCGGAGGCGTCTTCAGTGTTTCTTTTCATTAGCAATTTCCCCCCTTTCTGTTTTCCGCATGGATGAGCATCACTCGATACATGATTCATAGCGCCTGCTTTACAAGAATATAACGGAAAAGAAAAAAAATGGGTGAAATCACCTGGCGAAGAAAACGCTTGTACGCTTGTTTACACCAAAACCTGCAGCCAATTTTAAAAAGTACAAAACCAAATGATGTCAGAAGAACATCACTCAGTAACAGCCAGAGGCCTTGTACGCCAAAACTAATACACAATCAACAACATGGGCTGCTGTAGATCATTTTGTAATTGCACTTCCAATGCATCTGAATGAATTATTTCACATATTTTGGTTTGCAGGAAAGAATAAATCTGAGATATTTAATGGTCTATAAACGGGAAGCATTTCTTTACGTGTAGAGTGACAAGAAAACAGGGGATAAAAAGTCAGCCAGTGTTTAGGCTCTCTAAGTGCGTTTATCCTTCAAATCCAGGCAGAGATTAAGCAGCTTTCGGTTTAGCGAAAACCTGCGGTCGTTGAAACATTTCAGATACACTCTGTTTTACTTTGCTCTCTCTCCTCACTCATCCTTTTTTGCGCTACAGCAGTTTGCTGATGCAACCAATTTTCTATGAATATTTATGATGCGACGACAAAATCAGACCCTCAAAATCCTGGAGATTTTTCTAGCGGTGAAAACATTTGTAGCTGCAGCTATGGATTATTTTAGTACTCGAGTATTCTACCGATTTATTCCATTGATTAATCGGGTAATCAAATAAAAAAGTTTTTTTTTATTTATTAAAGCGCAATACTAAATATACAAGAGAAAATAAGACTCGACTCTTCAAAAATGAATAAGTAAATTTGTGTCCTTTTTAGGAAAATGAACATTTTTATTGCTGAAATTGCAATCGGTGAAAACTAAACCCATTTAATGCATTTAATTGCCATATTACATCAGGATGCAAATACAAATATATAAGTGAAAAATCATAAATAAAAATATACAAATCAATTTCAGATTAGTAAAAAAAAACACGCACACAAAGGTAAAGAAAACACTATACAGTGTCGTTTTCTCTGGCCTGAATCTGTCACCTGTCCAGAGCGGTCCAGATTTTAGCGGTTGGTGCGTCAGTAATAATGGTCCGTGGGGATCACAATGCTCCGTGTGTAGTTATAAGTTTCTTTTCGGCTTCTCCCGTTAGGGGTCGCCACAGCGGATCCTCCGCACGTTTGATTTGGCACATGTTTTACGCTGGATGCCCTTCCTAACGCAACCCTCCCCAATTTATCCGGGCTTGGGACCGGCACTAAGAGTGGCTGGGGATGGTTCCCTGACCGGGAATCGAACCCGGGTCGCAGCGGTGGGAGCGCTGCATCTTAACCACTAGACCACCAGGGGACCGTGTGTAGTTAAATAGACTAAATGAATTGTCGAGTCAAATAATTTTACCTCAGTGATTTTTGTTTTTTTGTACTTGTTACTTGAGGAAACGTTTCAGCCCTAATAGCGTTAACACTGACACTGGAGACTCCTTCCATAAATGATAGATTGATCGATCGATAGAACTGTCTATCTACAAATAGAAGCAAACATATAATCCATTCTTCAACCAATCAAAATCAAGACTTCAGTATAAAGCAACAGTAAAATTTCGTGATCGACGGAGTGCTTCCTCTAAATTATATTACGCTCACATGATCGAGTTCTAATCTCTTTAACTATCAGCTCCATAGGGAAAAAAAACATTTAAATTAAAACCCAGACCTCTGCGAACGGCGTTCAGGTAGCACAAGCGTATACGTGAACTAAGTAGTATTATTATGCACTTAATAGGTATTATAACAATCCGATTAAACGCAGATATGGCGTCGGGGTAATTTCCCGGCTCCGACACCCTGGTGTAATCGCGCAGGTGAAAAGTGGTGCGGGAAAGGAGCGCTTGAGTGCCATTAAAAGCGTTTAGCCGATGACTGATGTCTTGAGTGCGGACTGTATTAAGGCTCGGAAGCTGTTTTTATAGTAACTTGAGTGGCTGCGAGTGTGTGTGTGTGTGTGTGTGTGTTATCTGGGCGTGTAAAATGTTTCACTAGCCTCTGCGTCACTGAAGAATTCCAAAAATGTTACAAGTTTGTGTTATCAGCAAAGTTCTAATGTTAACTTTCACACACCCTATCACAACCACAACCCTGTTCTAACTACAGCTCTTCGAGTACTCGTGTGACGAGTGTATTCATGCAGGGAGAGTGTATTAGTGTTTTTAATGCACTGGGCCGAGCACGAGTCCTCTCAGAGGACTACTGCGCCTCCATTAGCCGCTCGCTAGCTTTTAGAGGGCGAGGGAGGGAGCGAGCGAGCGAGCACTCGTCTGTGAGCATCGAGTGTGTCTCGAGTGTGTGAGTTCAGGGAGCGGCGATGTGTTCGGTTATGGTTGCTCGGTGAAGGTCAGGCACTCGGAGGAAAATGAAGTCACGGGTGAATTGAAGCGGGGCAAAGGGGTGTGTTCAGCTTTAGGGAATTGTTGCAGGAATAAATGCTAAATGTGGAACTTCGGTGTGTATGTGTGAGGGAGGGACTTCTGAGAGAAATTTGCTAATTATATGATACTGTGAGGACTGAAGTGTGTGTCTGGGTGTGTGTATGACCCCTTTCATCAGTTTTAAAAAGCAGGATGTGCCGAAGGCCCAACAGGAAACTGGTGTCTAGTATAATTAAAGCTATACACCACTGGTTCTCAAGTTTTTCTAAGAAATTACACACTCCAGAGTGTGCCGTTATATCAGAAGATTTTTTGCTTCGAGGAACAAACCGTGGATCCTGTTTTTCCACGCTGAAGCTGTGGTAATCCAACAATACCACGTTGTTTTGTTTATCAAAGAAGGGACACGTCATCCTTTTTCTAGCTCTGTTTAATGCTGTAATGTGATGGAGCATCAGTAACCGCTGTAACAGTCATTCCATCATCAGCCTCACGCTTGTTCCCTTACCCCATTCTCTTGAAGTTGAAGTAAAAAAAAAAAAACCCAGAGGAAACCACAAAGTCTCCAGTCCTGATGAGTTGTGTGGTGGAAAGGTACAGGTTTATCGCTGACTGTTAAAAACTGGAAACTTCTTCAAAAACGATGGCAACCGTTTGTTGGTTTTTTGTGATGCGGTAACTCTTGGTTACCGATAGGAAGGTTGGGGGTTTGAGCCCCAGTTTCACCAAAGCTGCCTCTCGGGCTCTTGAGCAAGGCCCTTAAACATCTGTGCTGCATTCTGTATCATGGCTGACCCCGGCTTCCGAACATCGCCGATGTATGCAACGAAAGAATTTTGCTGTACTGCATCTATTCTATTCGTTGTTTGTGCGAAGTCCTGGTGTAGATCATTTCTGTTAGAAACCTGTGGTAGCTACTGTTCTAGGCTCTGCTACAGGAAATGGCTAATCAGATTTAAGAATTCAACAGGATTTTCTGGACAATATTTATTCGATTTTTCTGATGAATTCATTGCGGTTGTGATTGCTGGTGTACAGAACACTGCTTTCTCTTAGTTACGCTACTTCAGATTTGTTCACAGACAATAGCAGACCAGATA
>NC_139579.1:3758201-3773201 GCF_946808225.1 Silurus aristotelis
TGTGCACTTGTCCCACACTCCCATTTACAAATAACTATCTCTCTCTCTCTCTCTCTCTCTCTCTCTCTCTCTCTCTCTCTCTCTCTCTCTCTCTCTCTCTCTCTCTCTCCTCTGAAAAACCCGCCTTCCCATCTGCAAATCTTAACGCGTAATGGAACTCGACAACCCTGAGCCGCGGCTTTGCGTCGCGTGAGGAAATTGAACGCAGCACTTGAATTTATTTCACATTTTCAGGCATTTTTGCTGTGTTTATTTTCTATTTCTAGACGACCTGTGAGCGTTTTCGCACTCTGCACGGACGACACGATTAAAATTTCCAGAAAAAACTTCTCTCGGACTCATGATACAGTATGCCATTATTATGATCACAAACATTGCAAATTATCATGTTCTATTGGGGGCCATTATGGGCTGGCTTTAAGTGTTAATATACACTATATGGAGAAAAGTATTGGGACCCCTGAATTTTTTCAGTCCTATGTGATTGTACCACAAACTGAGCACACAATTGCTTAGGAATCTTGGAAAGCAGTAGAATTAAAAATGTCCATTCATCCAAACCTGTTCCAGCATGACAACACCCCTGTGCACAAAGCCATAGATGGATCTTGTGTGGCCTGCTAAAGAGCTCTGACCTCAACCCTACTTTGACTTTACTAACATCCCTAACATAGCTAAAAGAGCACAAATCTCCGAAACCTGCTTAAACATCTTCCCAGAAGAGAAGAGGTTATTATAAGAACAGATGGGGACTGAATGTGGAATGGGATGTTCATAAAACACGTACCAATCTTATGTTCGGGTGTCCGCATCCATATAGTGTCAAATTTTATAGACTTATTGCCTAATAAAACTGGAACCTCGGTACACTGCTATAACCTCAGCGAACTAATACAAGAAGGTTGTAGTGCAGTTTCCGACAAACACATTCGATAAGGGGAGAATTGGTTTAAAAGCCGTGCTGGGGACGGTTACCGAGTGTCTAATAATGGTACAGGAAACTTTATAACTGGCTCTGTAGCTTTCTATAGACGGGTATTAGAGAGCAAACAAAAGGAATTTGTGACCGTAAAACTTTATAGCTGTGTACGTGCTTGTGTGTGTTTATCGTAGCAGGAAAAGTTTTTATTTTTATTTTTTATTATTAAGTATGTAAGTATGCAGAGTCAGAGTGCAGTTCTGGGGATGTATTTAACAGTAAGACCGTGCGAAATTTAGCGGAAAGCTTTCAGAGCTGCTGTGGAAATTTAATCACTACCTTCAGACCAATCAGATTTGAGAATTCAAAGGTACTAGATTTTAATGGTTTACAATCCTGGTGATTTTGGTTTGTGTGCTTTTGCACATGGTGGTGTGTGTGTGTGTGTGTGTGTGTGTGTGTGTGTGTGTGTGTGTGTGTGTGTGTGGTAGAATGTTATATAGACTTGTGCATCAAAAAATATTTGTATACTTTTATACAATATACTTTTTTGACCTAATTGGGCTGGTTAATGTCATTTATTGTACTGCGGTTGGGTCATTTGGAGTGAAAGCTGCGTGTGTGTGTATGTATGTGTGTGTGTGTATGTATGTGTGTATGAATGTGTATATATGTGTGCGTGTGTGTGTTATAATTGTAATGTTATCACTATATAATTCATAGGATCAGTTGTGGCTGTTGTGGTTTTCACTTTGCACCCTTGCAGATTTTTCCTCCATGTTTTTGCTAAATACTTCTTGCTTATCTTGTACTGATCACCTGTGTTTGTATGCCAAATGTTCACATTACTACTTGTATGTATAAACAGGTGTGCTAATTCCTGAAAGTCTGTGGGATCTCACCGTTCAGTAGTTGTGGTCGAACAGGTTCTGGAGATGTCGGTTCAACAGGTGGAACAAACGCGTTCACCTATTACGCGATCCTAAAAGCAAATACTGTTTATTTTTTCCATGTTGATATGTACGCGAGCGGCGTGGATTCCCGAAGCTCAGGACCGTTGTCCGAGTTCGGATGCAGTGGAAAGTCGTGAATCAGTATTGTGTGATCTCATCTATTAGAAATGACACGGCTGAAAGAAATGTATAGAAACAAGTAACGACGAGACAGAGACATTAAAAATGCCCAGACTATAAAATTTTACCTCAGAAATGTTGAGAAATATATTTATTTTTAAAACATTCAGCTGTTAAAAGGACCGCGACTTCGCACAGCAGATTTGTGCTGCAAGACCTTGTTTTGTTTTGACTAAAAACTGACCTACGATGTAACGTCCCTCATGTGGTAAACACACAGCATTGTTTAAGCGTATCCAAAGAGTTTTTCTTTCCTTGTTTTTTTTTGTTTTGTTTTTAATGTAAAACATGCAAAACGTTTGTACACTTGCTACATGTTGGTGTCCTGATCAAGGCTGCCATGTTTTTCTCATTCACACACTGACTGGGTGTTTTAAATGTTCTTCATTTAAGGTTTTTTGGGGGAAAAAGATGAATGCTTCAGGGCGTGTGTGTGTGTGTGTGTGTGTGTGTGTGTGTGTGCACTTGTTTTTATTACCCGGTGTGGACTTGGACCTGACTGCACACCAAACCCGTTGGGACCTCATGCGCGGTGGGGACCTGAACCTTGGTCCCCACAGGCACATCCATTGCATATGATAGAAATAGCCATTTTAACATGTTTGACAGGGTACCCCTGAAACTGCACCCAGGTCCCCACGGGGTAGGTTTCACCAGACAAAAAGTGTGTGTGTGTATAAAGTGTGTTTCAGAGTGCGCCCTCTATGGTCAATGTTGGAACTACTGTGTGTGTATTTTTAAAGGGATAGTTTCATAATTTACTCAGCCTCACGTAGTTCCAAACCTGTATACATTACTTTCTTCTGCTGAACACAAATTACTTACTATTACTACCCCCTTCTGTTAATTTTGCTCAGATCATTATGAAAGGATTATTGACATATTGAAATTATATCAATACATTATTCTGATGTTTATTCTGTTGTCAGAGTGCAGATAAATAAAAACGGTCTATGCCCCTTATCTATCTATCTATCTATCTATCTATCTATCTATCTATCTATCTATCTGTCTGTCTGTCTGTCTGTCTGTCTGTCTATATGTCTATATGTCTTTCTATCTGTATAGCTGTGTCTGTCTGAATATCTGTGTCTATCTGTCTGCCTAGCTGTGTCTGCCTAGCTGTCTGCCTAGCTGTGTTTGTCTATCTGTCTGCCTATCTGTGTCTATCTGTCTGCCTAGCTGTGTCTGTCAATCTGTCTGCCTATCTGTATCTATCTGTCTGCCTAGCTGTGTCTGTCTATCTGTCTGCCGAGCTGTGTTTGTCTATCTGTCTGCCTAGCTGTATCTACCTGTCTGCCTAGCTGTGTCTGTCTATCTGTCTGCCTATCTGTCTGCCTAGCTGCGTCTGTCTATCTGTCTGTCAATTGTGTCTGTCTATCTGTCTGCCTAGCTGTGTCTGTCTGCCTAGCTGTGTCTATCTATCTGTCTGCCTAGCTGTGTCTGTCTATCTGACTGCCTAGCTGTGTCTGTCTGCCTAGCTGTGTCTATCTATCTGTCTGCCTAGCTGTGTCTGTCTATCTGACTGCCTAGCTGTGTCTGTCTGTCTATCGGCCTAGCTGTGTCTATCTATCTGTCTGCCTAGCTGTATCTATCTATCTAGCTATCTATCTATCTATCTAGCTAGCTAGCTATCTAGCTAGCTAGCTAGCTAGCTGTGTCTATCTGTCTGCCTAGCTGTGTCTATCTGTCTGCCTAGATGTGTCTGTCTGCCTAGCTGTGTCTATCTATCTGTCTGCCTAGCTGTGTCTATCTATCTGTCTGCCTAGCTGTGTCTGTCTATCTGTCGGCCTGTCTGCCTAGCTGTGTCTGTCTATCTGTCTGCCAAGCTGTGTCTGTCTATCTGTCTGCCTAGCTGTGTCTACCTATCTGTCTGCCTAGCTGTGTCTATCGGTCTGTCTGCCTAGCTGTGTCTGTCTGTCTATCTGCCTAGCTGTGTCTGTTTATCTGTCTGCCTATCTGCCTAGCTGTGTCTGTCTATCTGTCTGCCTAGCTGTGTCTGTCTATCTGTCTGCCTAGCTGTGTCTGTCTGCCTAGCTGTGTCTATCTGTCTGCCTAGCTGCGTCTGTCTATCTGTCTGCCTAGCTGCGTCTGTCTATCTGTCTGCCAATTGTGTCTGTCTATCTGTCTGCCTAGCTGTGTCTATCTATCTGTCTGCCTAGCTGTGTCTGTCTATCTGTCTGCCTAGCTGTGTCTGTCTATCTGTCTGCCTATCTTTGTCTATCTGTCTGCCTAGCTGCGTCTGTCTATCTGTCTGCCTAGCTGTGTCTGTCTATCTGTCTGCCTAGCTGTGTCTGTCTGCCTAGCTGTGTCTATCTATCTGTCTGCCTAGCTGTGTCTATCTATCTGTCTGCCTAGCTGTGTCTGTCTATCTGACTGCCTAGCTGTGTCTGTCTGCCTAGCTGTGTCTATCTATCTGTCTGCCTAGCTGTGTCTGTCTATCTGACTGCCTAGCTGTGTCTGTCTATCTGACTGCCTAGCTGTGTCTGTCTGTCTATCTGCCTAGCTGTGTCTGTCTATCTGTCTGCCTATCTGCCTAGCTGTGTCTTTCTATCTCTCTGCCTAGCTGTGTCTGTATATCTATCTGCCTAGCTGTGTCTACCTATCTGTCTGCCTAGCTGTGTCTGTCTGTCCATCTGCCTAGCTGTGTCTGTCTATCTGTCTGCCTAGCTGTGTCTACCTATCTGTCTGCCTAGCTGTGTCTGTCTGCCTAGCTGTGTCTATCTGTCTGCCTAGCTGTGTCTATCTGTCTGCCTAGCTGCGTCTGTCTATCTGTCTGCCAATTGTGTCTGTCTATCTGTCTGTGTAGCTGTGTCTATCTATCTGTCTGCCTAGCTGTGTCTGTCTGCCTAGCTGTGTCTATCTATCTGTTTGCCTAGCTGTGTCTGTCTTTCTGACTGCCTAGCTGTGTCTGTCTGCCTAGCTGTGTCTGTCTGCCTAGCTGTGTCTGTCTGCCTAGCTGTGTCTATCTGTCTGCCTAGCTGTGTCTGTCTATCTGTCTGACTAGGTGTGTTTGTCTATCTGTCTGCCTAGGTGTGTTTGTCTATCTGTCTGCCTAGCTGTGTCTATCTATCTGTCTGCCTAGCTGTGTCTGTCTGTCTATCTGCCTAGCTGTGTCTGTCTGTCTGTTTGCCTATCTGCCTAGCTGTGTCTGTCTATCTGTCTGCCTAGCTGTGTCTGTCTGCCTAGCTGTGTCTATCTGTCTGCATAGCTGTGTATGTCTATCTGTCTGCCTAGCTGTGTCTGTCTGCCTAGCTGTGTCTATCTGTCTGCATAGCTGTGTATGTCTATCTGACTGCCTAGCTGTGTCTGTCTGCCTAGCTGTGTATATCTGTCTGCCTAGCTGTGTATGTCTATCTGTCTGCCTAGCTGTGTCTACCTGTCTGTCTTTTGTCAATGCATTGACACCATAGACCTAGACTCCCTTGTGTTCTTCCACTGGTAACTTTCGTGACGAGACTTAAAACCGATTTTTCTGGACATTTTTCTTTCTTTCTTTCTTTCTTTCTTTCTTTCTTTCTTTCTTTCTTTCTTTCTTTCTATCTATCTATCTATCTATCTATCTATCTATCTATCTATCTATCTATCTATCTATCTATCTATCTATCTATTTCTGTTTCTCGTTTTTTTGAACAAGTTGCAAATGCTTTGGTACGTCCATGCAAATTATTATGTACAGTTCTCTGTTTCCTACATTATCAGTTGCTTATGTCATGTTGATCAAAATGTATTATAATGGGTCTCTGTTAAATAGTCTCACCCCCACAACATTTAGGCATCAGTTCATTGCATAAGTCTTTACATGCAAAATGGTTGAACAAGTTGTCATAATATGTGAAGCATATTTCTATACATTTCCATTAGACTTTTTTCTAAATCTGTCCTGAATTGGTAAAGGCCTGCAGAGGCTGTATAAGACACTCTAAAAAGATTCTTTCCATGCTGCATCGCGAGAGAAGAAATTCCTTGTGATGTGGATGAGAATTTGTGGCCCAACAGACAGGAATGTCAGGAGGTGTAGGAAGACTGCACTGTAATTCCTACAGCACCACATGTACAGTTTTCCCTAAAGAGATTGTCCTATGTTCACATTTCTAAAATCCTATGTCCTATGTTCACATTTGTAAACTACAATTTACAGTTGTCATCAAAACTTCCCTCCAGAGAACATCCCTCCAGAGTACACTG
This sequence comes from Silurus aristotelis, assembly GCF_946808225.1. NCBI lineage: Eukaryota > Metazoa > Chordata > Actinopteri > Siluriformes > Siluridae > Silurus > Silurus aristotelis. The sequence continues at coordinate 3,764,442 of NC_139579.1, forward strand.
CATGACTAAGCAATTTGACTTGTCTTATCCGTACAAAAGGACATGGCACTGACATGTTTATTGACACAGATATTTACTTTTGAGAGATGAACTAGAGATTTTGTGCAAGAGATTGGCTTTTGCAGGTAATCCATTGTGTTTTGCTATTTGTACAAATTGTTTTGAGAAATGCATTTACTGTTTTGCAAATGATTCGAGAACTTTACTTGCTGGGGCACATGACTATTAACTAATTTAAAAATGTATTCAAAAGCCATAACCACATTGACATATTACTTAACAATTAGTTAATAGTCATGTGCCTCAACAAGTAAAGTCATAACGTAATGATACATTAGAAAAATCATTAACTAATGTTTAATTAAAGCAGACAACTGGAAGTTGAAATGCATGACTTTGACCCACTGTGGTAATTAACATATGAATTTACACTATTAGTTCATATAGTATGTTATTAAGGAATCAATACAATATTACACATTTAACCAATAACAATTTAATGATTACTTAATCTATTAATTATATAGGATGTTCATTAGTGCTGATGCAGTAATCATTAATTAATGGTTTAGTTCTTCATGAGTCATACATTAATTCATGATTATCTGTGCATTAGTTAAGCATCAATTAATGCATATTTTTGCACCCATATTGTAAAGTGTTACCATTTTTTTATTGGTCTTATGAAGTATTCTAATTTGTTGAGATGGTGAATGGGTGGGTTGTTGTTAAATGTGAGTCAAAATCATCACAATTAAAAGAACCATAGACTTAAAGTACCTCAGTCTAGGTGCATTGAATTTATTTAATACATGAGTTCCAAAATTTGAGTTGAATTAAACAAATGAACTTTCAATTTTTTTTTTACACAATTTACATTGATTGTTATATGTCCTTTATATATTTGATATTTGGATCTCATCACTTCTGTTTTGCATCAGACATAAAACATAATCAGCTTGCTCATGTCATGTAAGGGTCTAAACAAAACACTGCTGGCAACAGACTGTCTGTCAGAAGCCCAATGGAAGTTTCAAGAACTGTGTGTTCACCTGACATATTTAGTCCCCACCGTAACCAACCCCCTCCCCCCTTTCAGAAGGCTCAATGAGCCCAATGGAAGTTTCAAGAGTGTGTGTTCACCTGACATCTCAAGTCCCCATTTCGCAATTATTAAGATTAACATCACGCAGCTGCGGCCGCCATTTTAGTTTATAAAAAGTTTGCTCGGATGTGGAGAGACTAATTGGAGTGCAGAGACTAATTGGAGTGCAGACGCAGGAGCTTATTCACAGCCATTTTGAGATGACAACGACATGTGAAGATCATCATTCTAATGGACGCAACATGGAGAAAATAAGGTAAGACTGTTTGTTTTACAACATAAATACCATGGTAAACTTCATTTTGGCTATTTATAGTAGTACTATGAGGAGGTATATCGTCAATTAAACCGATTGCTTTTAATTAAAAGGTGATTTAGCTGTAGGTAGCAAGGACAGATTTAGGCAGGCATAACTAACAAGCTTGTTGGTTTGCGTCTTAAATTAAGTTCGGTAAGAATTTGCTTGATTATATGATGTGCTTTATAGTTTAGACAGTAATGTACATCGTCTTCACATTAATACTTAATGGACATAGCTAGTCTAACGGCTTATTTGAGGGCATTAACCTAATGACACTTTTTCTGAACGTTAATTTTTACCTCAAAACAGATGGAAAATAATAAAAAACCGTGTCCTGTTCATAATTGAAAAGTTTAGGATTGGAGAGAGACGTTAATGATGTTGGTAATCACAAGTTCAGGCCTGCGCTACACTATCAGCACCTTATAGGAATAAGGGCTCATTAATTATTTCGTCAGTCGTCGTATTCGTGATCCAAAAGACAATAAAATCCCGTGTCGACAGAGTTCATATTTTCACTTAATTTGATAGCCATTTGCCGCATCTTGGTGAATGTCGCACCTGTTGTGTAATAGTGTGAGTTCATGAGCTGGGACAGCGATGGCTTGCGGTTTGGACATTGTGTAAAAGCATGTGTACTGTTTGATGTATGTGTACAGTTACTGAGTTTATTACACCTTTCTAACAGACCAAATCAACCCAACAAAGGGATCAGCACGGAGACCAAAGACAGGTTTGAACGTCGCATCACAAGACTGAGAAACCATCATGATGAATGTGCCAGGAGACTGAAGGTAGGCCTATTTTCCTGTTGAAATTTCATGCATGGAAATTGAAGTAGCCTAAATCACTGTACTCATTTAGTCTGTATAATATTGTAGTTAAATTGTTCTTGTATTCTGTTGAGTGTTTCCTAGAAATGAATAGAAATCTAGTGGATTATATGTACAAAAACATTGCCTGCATAAACTAAATATTAATATAAAATCAAATATTAACTTATTTCAGGCTAAGGAAAGTTCAGAGGAAACACCAAGTGTTGGCCCAATCATGCCTCACCAGACCCCAGACGATCAGGTCCAATCTCCCCTCAAGCAGGACATCCTTGCCTTACAGCTGATGTGCAGCAAACAATCCTCGGTAAGTTTGTGTACGTAAAAAAAAAAATTATATATATATATATATATGAATTTGACAACACTATGTTAACCTGACCAGGAGGATTTTTATCTTGCATTTAGTTTTTTTTATATATATATATATATATATATATTTTATGTATGTATGTTCAGATGTGGTCAGGTGTATTCATACTGTGCACTGTACTTACTTTGAACTTGCTGATTACAAAAATGTTTGCTTAAACTGAGCAACATTAGATAAAAACAAATTATAGTCATCTTAAATATCTAACTTTCAAAAAATAGAGTATCTGGTAAGGACATATTATATTAATAATGCAATCAGTCAGTCAATTAAAGTTTTCATTGACTTAAGGAAATAACAGAATTAACCAATGACCTTCAACATAGGCTCAATGTTACAGGCAGTGAATTCTGTCACATACTTACATAATTACAGTGTAAAGTTGCACTTTATTATTATCTGGTTGCCTCCACGTTTTATTTTTCCTCTTTTTATTTTCCACTTGGAAATTTGGTTCAAATTTTGATGGGTAGCTGTTCATTCAAATGTCCAACATTGTTATGCAATTGTTACTTTTTGACATTGATTAAAAACTATGGACAAAGGCCCATTGTAACATCTTGATTAATCCCTCTGCTTTACTTAAATGTATCAGCTTAATTTATTTTAATAACACCTATGCGTACTTCACGGCCACTTCTTTTTTAGATTGCTCACACATCAGACTTACTGACTAATGATCTATGAAGATGTCTCCTTCCTCTTATGTCTTTATTTCTATTCTCTGTGAGCAGTTTTTGAGTCCAGTGTTGGTTAAGTTATAATGACCTTGTTACATTGTGATGCAATATATTATTCCATTTGGAAAGTTATTTTATTTACGCCACTACAGTTGCAGCTTGAAGTTGTGCTGGTATTAAAAAAATATATTTTGAAGGTAATAAAAAGGGTAGTAAAAGGTATTATATGTAATTTCTGTATACACCTTGCAGCCACTGTTGATCTGCGCATACATGTTTGATTTATATTCATCTCTTTTGCCAGGACCCAGACAGTGATGCAGAGACAGTAATTCTTGATTTGACCAGTTCTTCTCCATCACCAAGGGCCTGTGATGTCCCGGAGCTAAAGAGGACTGACAGTGTATTTGTAAGTAGTGCTGCAACAACAAATCGACGCGCACAGTTACAGCTCGTTCTGCCATTTGTTACGCTATTAGCTTTTATTAACGTTTTAATGGTGTATTTCGGATATATCAAGTATATATATAAAACCCCTTTAAACATTTCGCAATAGTGCTTTCTTCATTGAGTTGCTCGTATATCTTAAGCCGATGTGCAAACTGCCGCAAAAGAAACTTAAATGTGCAGTGTAACATCCTGAAGATCTTGAAATGAGCTAAAAATGAAAGTCAAAGAATGACACTCATTCATTGCGTTTTACCATGTAATGCGTCTTTATTAAAATCAACAAATTAATGATTTATCTCTGATCCCCCTACAATTTTTGGAATGCTACTTTTTATTACTTTCCCCCCCCCCCAACCCTGACATAAAAATTGTCTTCCTGCAACATGACCGCGTGCAGTTAAATGGACTAAACAAGGTGTTGACGCAAATGACTTTGCCTCAATGATTTTTTTTTTTTAATCTCGAGGAATCATTTCAGCCCTAGAATGGACGATACTCTTCTGTATTTGCAGTACACATGCCACAGTTCAGCTGTGCGCCGCAAATGCTGCCAGTCTGAAAGCACAATGGGCATGCGCTACTCCCGCTCTCCATACTGCTTGCTTGTACAGTTTTTTTTTAAGAATGTAGTAGTTACTACTAATTAAGGCCCCTATGTTTGTAAAAGTGAAGGTGGTACAAAGTGTTTTTGTTTATAGGCTTATTTTATTTTAATCTTAGATATACTCTGAACTTCCATTCAACCCTGCATACAGAAATCCACTTTGATTATGGTGTAAAACTAAATCAATAAAATATTTTTTTTATTTACAGCTTACCAAAAAATCCTTGGGCATCATTTCCACTTCAGATGATACAGTTAGCAGCATTGACATCAGCGAAGATGATTACGTGCCTGAATCTGAGAGCAGTTCTGAAGAGAGCCTTCCACAGCCTTCGTCCAGTCCCTCATCTCCCAATGTGACATTAAACGGGAATGTTGGTACTTCCTCATCTTCCATGAATGAAGACAAGGAATGTTCTCCACTTGAAGATAAGGAGACAATGACTCATTCAGACAATGACTGCAGTCAAGAGGTTTCAGTGATGAAACTGAAAAAGACTGCAAAAGGCCAAAGAATGTTTAACAAAAAGCAGTATTGCTTTTACTGCTCCAAACCATTCTGCAAAATGGCAAGACACTTGGCTCAAGTTCATAAGAATGAGGTGGAGGTAGCAAAGGCTCTTTCTTTTCCAAAGAGTTCTAAAGAAAGGAGGATTAATTTGGATCTTTTGAGGAATAAAGGGAACCGTGCACACAACACACATGTTCTAAAAGCTGGCAAAGGAGTGTTGGTGCCACGGCAGCAAACCACAGCTAAACACGTGAATGTCAAGGACTACATGCACTGTTTAAATTGCCAAGGGCTGTTCAGACGAAAAGCACTTTGGAGGCATATGCAAAGGTGCAACCTGGCCAAGAAGTGCGAGGTCACAAAACAAGGTAGATCCAGAGTTCAAGCACTCTGTGCTTACGCACAGCCTGTTCCTGAAGGAGTAACAAAAAAATTATGGAAACTGATCAGCGACATGAAGCAAGATGAAGTAACGCAGGCGGTTAAAAGTGATCCATGTATCATCAAATTTGGAGAACACTTGTGCAACAAAATGGGGAGCGACAAAACCAAGCACGAATACATCAGAACTAAAATGCGTGAGGCTGGAAGGCTGTTGGTGTGTGCTAGGAAATTGGGACATCTACAGAGTATTAAAGACTTTTTCATACCTGCAAACTTCTATCATGTTATCAAGGCTGTTAAAGATACCTCAGGATTCCGAGATGAAGATGAGGTCTTCACAGTTCCATCTTTGGCATTAAAACTGGGCCACAACATTAAAAAAATGTCGGATATTGCAGAATGTGAAGCAATGATCGCAGGAGAGGAAAATGATGTCCAACATGTAAAAATGTTTAAGCAAATGTATGCCACAAAATGGAATGAATGTGTGTCAGCCTCAGCCTTGAAGACGCTTCATGAAGCGAAATGGAACTCTCCAGAACTTCTCCCTTTTACTGAGGATGTTAAAAAAATGCACATGCATCTCAGCAATCAAACTAATCTGTACCAAGCAAAGCTCAAACTTGAGAAAAGTCAGAAGAACTGGTCAAATCTTGCCCAAATAACTTTGTGTGAAGTAATTCTGTTCAATCGCAGGAGAGCAGGAGAAGTTTCGAAAATGAGGTTGAATTCGTATCTTCTCCGAAACACATCTGTTTTACATTCCGATGTCGCTGATGCTTTATCTGAAGTTGAGCAGAAGCTCTGTCAGCATTTCCAACGCATCGAAATTAGAGGCAAGCGAGACCGAAAGGTGCCAATACTCCTGACCCCAAGTATGATGGACTCCATGGAGCTACTTGTAAAGAATCGTCAAACATGTGGTGTACTGGATGAAAATAATTTTTTTTTTGCAAAGCCCATGACTGAGAACTCATTCTACCATGGCACAGAATGCATTAGGAAGGTTGCTCACCAGTGTGGAGCCAAACATCCAAAGAATCTGTCATCCACAAAGCTGCGAAAACATATTGCGACTTTATCTAAAGTGCTTAATCTGACAGATACTGAGATGGACCAGTTAGCAGATTTTCTGGGACATGATATAAGAGTCCATAGAAAGTTTTACCGGTTGCCTGAAGGGACGTTACAGTTAGCAAAGATCAGCAAGGTGCTGATGGCCCTTGAACAGGGCAGAGTATCAGAATTCAAGGGGAAAAACCTTGATGAAATTCACCTTGAGCCTTATGGTAAGCTCTTATATGTATTATATATTGACATTTAGTTCAGTTACAAGAAACTCTACATGGTGCATGACGACAAATGTTTTTTTTACACGCATTTCTGCAGAGAAAGTGAACGTAGGTAGTGATAGTGATGTGTCTGAAAGTGAGGATGAAGAGAGTGAGATGCCCCAGCCGAAAAAGCGATGTCACTCCTCTTCAGCATCTACAGGTATGGTCTGATGTGAATTCCTGGGGGATAAAGAATTCCTTATCAATGATGATAAGGAATTTTTATTATCAATGAAAAAGAATGATCGAAGATATTGATTTTGCTAGTTGTATTATAAAAATTTGTATGGCTGTCCCTGATAAAACAGGTTTGCAGCCCTCTGACTTACTATAAGCAGGTAAGGATCTTGAACTCCTTCTCACTCAAGCTGTTCCACTGAATGCCTACTGGTCACGCCTCTGCACATCTCTGACCACTGTTTCATTCAGTTAATTTCATTCTCTGTTACACCACTACTGGTACCACTATTTCTACTGCAACCTGTTTCCCACCCACTTCTCATTGGTCACCTTAACTCTACATCGACACATTTTCCTCACTGGAGGTCAATGATGCCATAGAGTCTCTCTGCTCTACACTAAGCTCATGTCTGGACAGGCTGTGTCCTCTATCCATCAAACATGCATACTGATCTCAAACCTTCTTTCAGTCCTGCTGGGTTAAGAAAATATTGGCGGATTTCACTTTTCCCATTTTTATCTGAGGCTATGAAAAAAGCAGTTTTCAAACAGGTCTCTGAATTCCTCTTACAGAGTGACAACCTGAATCCAAATCAGTTGTGAGAAACCTGGGTGTCATGACTCATGACTGACTGACCAGTTGTCTTTCTCAGACCACGTCAATATGCTGCCCAATTCAGACCATGGCCATCGCTATCTCTGCCTTTGACTGTTTATATAAACGATACAATATGAGAATAGATTGGTCTGGCCTTATCTTGCCTAGAACAACCTGTATTTCATATGTATTTTTTTAATTGCTTGCTTTTGGTTATGGTGTACGGTGAAAGCCTTTTTATTTTCTGTCCTTCAGACGAATCTTCGGTTGGCAGCAAGTCTTCGAGGGAGAGTGACATGCCTCAGCCAAAGAAGCGACGTCATTCCCCTTCAAAAGCTACAGGTAAAGTCAAACCTGTCCTCTGAGGATGATCTTGAACAGTCATCATTATTGATGCATTTGCTTACAGTGCCCCAAAATGTTGAAGTGTTTATTTGCTTTATCTTCCAGAAGAACTTTCATTTGGCGACAAGTCGGTAAAGGAGAAGGAGTTGCCTTCAAAGTCAGGTAAAGAGTCAGGACCGCACCGCTCAGAACTGAGTTGCCTAGTTAGTTATTGCGACTTTACATTAAAGTGGTCTCTAATAAGACTTTAAATGTACAGTATTTCTGAAAGTGACATATGGCGACCTAGCCAGCAGCTGCATTGAATGGAGTCTAGTTTCCTGCTGATGTACTGAATATTAAAGTATTCTAGGCCTCAGTAGTAATGGTCTGGTACTACTTGGTATTGGTTGCTGGTGTACTCTACACTCAGCTTTTTAAAGTGAGGTGAAAGATTGTCTCTTTGAAAGTTGAGGTAAAATTATTTACATTTTTAGGTGTGTCAAAAAACCAAAAGAGGAAATGGACTGAAGATGAGGTGAAGGCAGTGGAGAACAAACTTCTACATTTCATCACATCTGGCAGGGTACCAGGGAAAAGAGAGTGTGAAGACTGCATCAGGTCAGCTCCGGTATTGCTCCAGAATAGAACCTGGGAAGCCGTGAAATTTTACATAAAGAACCGAATCACAGCACTCAAGAGGGAGTGTGAGAAAAGAAAATAAAGGTGTTCATGGAAAAGTTTGGCACTCCTTGTTCACATTTGTCCATCCACACCCATGTTTCACCTTTGCTATGACAAATAAAGTTGTCAGAACGAACTTTGCCAAAGAATCATTTATTTGAATACAATTTATTTGAATTGTATTGTATTTGCAGTACAGTTGTGTTTAGAGGTAGCAGGGAGCACCTGCTGACCTGTGTTTAAATGCTGATTTAAAAAGTTTGAGGTGAGGTCCCCATTGGTAACCTTTTAAACACGCACAGTGACGTCAATAATTAGCATATCAAAACATTACATCACAGGTCCCCAGGAGGGTCTTCAACCTGACTGGGTCCCCAGCAGTAAGTAAAATGTCAGGTC
>NC_139579.1:3778201-3798201 GCF_946808225.1 Silurus aristotelis
TGCAATAAAAATAGAAATGTAATTTGCATAATATATGTATGTATTCCAGAAGTCCGAAACAATTAGATTTATTTATATACGAGTGTATATAGTCCTGTACAGCTTTGAATGCCACGAAACCTCCGATCTCCTTTCAATGAACAGCAGCTCTCGCATTGAAATTACTGCCTTTTTATTGTTCTGAATTATGGTTATTATGGTAACCTGATATGTGTATGGAAATCAGGGTGTAGTCTCCAGTGACTAAGTTTTCTGTAGCTGGTCGATCTTGAGGACAGAGGAAATGGTGTTTTTCGGTTTTCTCAGAGACGAGCGTCCGAGGCAATAGTGCTAGTTGTTGGGATTGTCCTTTTTTCTTTTGTTTGCTGGTAGAGAATGTGCTTCTTGTGAAACAGAAACGTTTCTGGTCTCACCGAAACACCGTTTTTGACACCTGTTCAAACAACACGATCGTCATTCCGTTTAATTTTGGTGTGAAAGTATATTTAAGGACCTGCGCACGTGCAGTCCGCAGCTCCTGGTTTCGGTACGTGTTTAAAAGTGTGTGTGTGTGCGCGTGTGTGCGTATTTCATGGCCCACATATGTTCCTGACGACTCCTTGTGCTAAACGCTGGTCCGTGTGGATCTGTGTGAATAGTGTGTGTGGGCGGAATGAACGCCACATCTTTTGAGTATATATAAAACACAGGAGCTTCACTGGAACTCGCGCTCATCCCCCTGAACCGCGCGATGTCAAGCCACGAGGATAAAAATGTAATGATCTCATCCTTTAGGGACAGGATATTATTAAATCCACATACATGCTCACGCACACACACACACCTGCACATACACACACACACAATTTAATAACTGCTCTTTAACAGGTTAACCAAAAGATGAGCGTATCTCGTCACTGCGATCCCCCGCGGCCGCCTGCACACCATCAAAACATAAGCAGCACTTAAGTGTTTCACGTACAGGTCATTCAGCGATCACCCCCCCCCCCCCCCCACGCACCCCCCCGTGCCCCCCTCGCACTGCGGTGTGAAGGAGCGCTGATCACGGCCTAAATAACCTTCTCATTAGCATTTAACCGGGGGAGGTGATGTGTAAGGATGATCCTGGGTAAATATTGGTAAGGCTAATCGAGTCATTAGTGTACGAGTGGAAGGGTATTCGAGCAGGATCATCCGTGTGCGCGCACGTTCACAAGGTGCGCAAGAGTAGATATGCTCTAGAAGCAATGTTAGCCTTTTAGTATGGAGTTTGTACGGTGCAGGTTGCTGAGGCCCTTCTGTAGCGTGGAAGTTTTTTTTCCTCCCTTTTCACTCTAGAATAAATTTCTTTATAGTCCAATCTCTGAGAAATTTTCGGAAGTCCGTCCAGATTAGTGCGTGTGCAAATTCTTGAACGGGCAGCGTGCAAATTTTCCGATTTCTGACTAGGAAAAAACTGACCACAGACCTCAAGATTACAATTATTACTCAGAACATCACGGTGGTTTTCTTCACCCCCTGAGTTTAAGTAACATGGTCAATCTGAGGTGAAACCTAGCATAACATTGTTGAGTTTATGCTAGGTTTTACCTCAGATCAATCAACTTAGACACACCGGTGGATCACTTATGATGAATGAATGCTAATAATAAAGAAATGCTAATCCTAGCTGGTCACTTAGCTAGCAACTTTCTACTTTCAACTCTCACACAGCATTACTTTTCATATGAATGAAATTTTTTTTTACTAGCATATCTATCTATCTATCTATCTATCTATCTATCTATCTATCTATCTATCTATCTATCTATCTATCTATCTAACTATCTATCTATCTATCTATCTATCTATCTATCTATCTATCTAATATAAAAATATTTTTTTGGCTCTGACATGGGCAGTGATTGGTTAAGCTTTTAACGCAGTTACATATTAAACTTGTGTTTATTTTTTATATATATATTTTTTCGGTGCCCAAACTTCCACGCTTGTGGTTTGTTTGCTTTGGAATTGACCTCCTCTGTTAGGCACCTCCAATCCTACATGTGCTGAAGGGGGGGGAACCCTGTCATATACACCAGGAGATACGGTAATTGCCACCTCGCCCCCTTCTCCGATGCCCGGGGCATGAAGCCTGGCCGTGTCACACTCCTCTTTGTTGTGTGATTGGCACGCGGTCCGGTGTGACGCGCAGTGCCAGGGCTCGTGGTTAATGATGCAGGTGAGTGAGCACGCCGCGAAAAGCTCGTTACCGCGCTGACAGTTAAAGAAGCGCTCAAGCTGCCAAGGTGTCCAGCTCTAGCTGATGTATATTTATGAAGCTTGTTAGAGACTGAGAGGGAGGGAGAGAGGGTGGGATCGAGGGAGGGATGCAGAGACAGAAATAACGACAGACAGACAGACAGATGGAGGCAGCAGTCTGGGTGGGCTGGATCTCCAAAACCCGTTTGTTTTCTTACCAAGGGCCAAAAATGGCGCCCGATTTGTTTCCTCATGAAACTCGCTCACTTTTCCTATCATCCTGCTTTTCTGCGTCACGTTCCGCTGCCAGTCACTCAGCGTCAGTGTGAGACTAATATGTTGGTGTGTGTGTGTGACCGCAGCAGTAGTTTTCGGGCTGCACCATGGATGTGTGTGTGTTTGGAGCCCAGCTGTTTGATCGCTCTGGCCAGCACGTGAGTCAGGAGTGAGGCCTGGCATAAACACCTCTTTCGCTCTGTGCTCTGCGCTCTGCGACTGTGCCAGCACTCGGGAGGGCATCCCAGGACACCGGGGGGGGGGGGGGGGGGGTTGTTTGCCCTCGTGCAGTAGTGCGTTCAAAAAGTAGTTCTAACTCTGTTTGCTCTCTTTCTCGCTCTTTCTTTCTTTCTCTCACACACACACACACACACACACACACACACACACACACACACACACATTTGATGTTTAATAAAAAACAGCTCCACTCACAGACCCTGTGCACCCCCTCGCACTGTTTTCACACTTCCTTTCGAGCCAGGTTTGGTTCCTAAGAGTTGGGTTGTGAAAGAACTAAGAGAATTACTTCAGAAGGGTTTCGATTCAGAAGAATGGCCTTCAGAGGATTTTGGTTCAGTAGTATAAATCATTTCAGTAGAATTTTTCTTTTTATTTATTTTTTTTTTTTAGGAAGTAGTTTAATGTTTTTAAGATTGTTTCCCAGTATTTCACTTCGATCTCTTTCTGTTCGGTAAACGAGTCCAACTCATTTCAGCAGTTTTTCACCACCTTCATTTAGTTTCAGCAGGTTTTGAACTGATTCCCATTCAGTAACTCGGGCAAAAATTGAATTGTATCCGAGTTCAGCGCCGTAATTCAGTGAAATCGATTCACCTGTTCAGCTCTGTAACTAATTCAGTCAAGACGCTTTGTTCTATTTGGTTTCATTCTTTCAAATTCCCTTCAGTTGGTTGAGTCATTTATTCCTGTCCTGTCATTCGGTCTGGTTTTGTTCAGGTATAAATAGTAGAGAAGACATTTGCAGGTTTCTTTGGACAACGTTGTTTCAGGTTAAATGGCGAATCGTTTTCTTTCAAATCTGCCAGAAAACCCGAGGCACTCAAGATGTTGCCGTTTTTCTTTCTTTCTTTTTTTTTTTTTCCCCCTTCGAGTGTATGCAGTGTGTCTGGGTAAGAGTCATGACGGGAGTCCGGAGCTCTTCTGGCCCCTAGGTGCTGGCGAGCTGTGTTTTGTGTGTGCGTGCGCAGTGAAGTGCGAGGCCTGTCGTGTCGTTCTGAGCTCCCGTGAGGCTCGACGCCTCCATGAATAATAATCTGTGCGCTGGCGAGGGGCCACGCAGGCTGCCACACCATTCCCGAGCAATTCATTTCAATGAAGAGCAACGGCAGATTGATTTGTCTCTGAAAGTGCAGGAGAGAGAGAGAGAGAGAGAGAGAGAGAGATGGAGGAACAGGACAATACTAATATATATATATATATATATATATATATATATAAACACACACACACACACACAAGCGCATAGATTTTGATACTTTCTCATGCTGTTTTTTTTTTTCTCCTCCTCCCAGCATCCCCTTTTTCCTGTTTCTCCATCGCCACTCTCTAGATTGTGTTTCTCTCGCCGATCCTCCCACACACACACACACACTCGTCTTCCTGTCTCTCGAATCCTAAATTAAGCCCTTGCTCAGCGTTTGTCAGGCCACGTGGATTTCCGTTATGTTCTGTGGGTGTGAGAGTTAGTGCAGCTGCGTGACAGGAATGAAAGCAGCAAAGCTCCGACTGAGGACGAGCAGCAGTGGCTCGGTCTTCTCACCATATCGACAGGCGCTTCTTCTTTTTTCTGTATCGCCATGAGCTCTGGAGCAACTGCACAGCGCTGACCTCTTTGAGCCGCTCGGGTTTCTGTTACTGCGAATTACTTCGTAGAATCGCGAAAGTCAAATAGCATGATATTCATGGTCATTAGAGTTTTACTGAAAATCCTGTTTTAATCGCCACTGCGAAAATGATTCCTCGTCGTGGTGTGATGTTACGATTATATGACCTCTTAAACCCCCTGAAATGAAATATTATCCAATTAAATGCAGTCCCTATGGATCCCTGCAAAGACGCTATTAAAAAAAAAAAAAAAAAAAAAAAAAAAAAAAAAGGCTGATGATGCATTACTTCTTTGAAATACCCCGAATCCCCTATGGCCATTTATAAAGCTTCATTTCTATCGTATTTCATTACTTGGAACATTCAAAATACAAGTCATACCTTGTTTGAAGCACCAATAAATGAAGCAAGATCTGATTAAACGTGAAATATTGTATAAGGCTCGATATCAAGACCGTCTCATTGACGCACCTTCGTTAAATACGCAGCGATGCGTAATCCGTTTTCCAGTCCAAATTCCAAAGTTCTATGACAGAGCTTCAAATTATTAAATAGGGGGCTTTTACGAGCACATCTCAGATTTGTTGGTTGTCAGTTGTGGCTCGACACAAACCTTCTGGCTTTCATCCCGTAGACAGGCCCGGGCACAGAGGTGAGGAGTTGTGTGTGTGTGGGGTGGTGGGAGGGCAGGAAAGAAAGCAGAATGTTCTGTTAGGCTTTTGTCCTTGAAAGCTGGCGCTGGACTGTGTGATGAGGACAGCAGGTTCGGGTTGACACTTGTTTGAGCGCAGAATCTGTCAGTTGAATGGAATACGCGCGTGCGTGTGTGTGTGTGTGTGTGTGTGCGCGTGTGTTGCAAGTAGGCTGATTTGATGACTCAACTATACTTAAGTATGCTCTCTGCACTTGTGCTTTGCAAATTTTTTGGCTTTGTTTTTGACTATACAGCTTGCAGTCCACTTGCTGAATAAGTTGCCCCTCACACACCACACGCACACACACACACACACACTCGCACACTACAGAATTATCGGATTGGTTCAAAAGTGTTCAGTTTTTTCTTACATCATCTCCAACATCACTTGAAATCAAAGGAACTATAAGACGTTCCCCGAGATTTAAAGTATGGTCGAAGCTGCTGTTAGAAACCGAAACCCCTTTGGACGAGTCAGAGGTGATGAGCAGTGCAATGCTCTGTAGGATGCTTATTAGCTTGTACAGAAATGTCCTATATTGCTGATCTAGTTTAATTTTCTTTCTTTTTCATTATAATAAATACATCACAATATATGTGGTATATAAGGCTGTATAAAAGGGACTGAAGTTTCTTCTTACACTTTCGTTTGACCTTTCTTCCTGCCGATGTAAACATGTTTCCATGCATCTTGCTCTGTGGAGGTGTGTGTGGGTGCATGTGCATGCAGTGTGTGTGTGTGGGTGGTTGGAGCACTCTGTAAACAGGCTGCTGGAGGCCTGCTCCAGAGCACTCGGATGTGGCTAGGACACACACTTGTGCCAGCTGTGGAACCTTTTACTTGAGGTGTGTGTGTGTGTGTGTGTGTGTGTGTGTGCGCGTGAGAGAGATTTGCTACCGCGCCTTGCTTCCGCTGTGCCACCCTTGAGAGACGAGTGCCTCCAAATCCCTCCGAACTGATTACACAGTGTGATTGGAGCTTTGTTGTTCTCCTCCGCTGCACATTTCAGACGGACGTGTCTGTCCGTTAATTAAAGACACGAGAAGGCAGAGTCATTAGAGAACCTCTTCTCCGTGTGTGTGTGTGTGTGTGTGTGTTTGTACAAGCAGAGCTTTGTTGGAAATGACGCACAGGAGGGTTATGTTAGAGCATGACTCTTCACCAGCGTTGTGTATGTGAATGAATGTGCAGTAGTTTACCTTCTTTTACATTTTACTTTGTGCCTGAATTAGTCACAATTGTCTTGTAGTAGAACCCGATTTTGTGGGCGTGGCTTCGAGTTGTCCAGTGGGTGTGGCTTCGAGTCGCCCAGTGGGTGTGGCTTTCTGCACCTAATTTTATAGTACACTTATCTATACAGCTGCAATTATAATTGTTAATTATTTTACATGTTTAATTAGATGTTTTGAACTATATATATATATATATATATATATATATATATATATATATATATATATATATATATATATATATATATATATATATATATATATATAACCCTAATTCAGGGTGTTTATGTATGAAAGTGTACTTAATACACGCAAAAGCCACATATCGAGTTTAACGAACTTTAATTCTGACATTATACAGCGTATAGTAGCTGCTTGTTAAGGAGCGCATGGGGGATTTCTCCTTAAAAAAAAAAAAAGCTGGCTTGTTTCTTTTGTTAAAAAAAAAAAGCAAAAACAAAAAACATTTGAATATGCAAGGTGAAGCAATTTATGTAAAGGAGAATGAAGGTTTAAGCATTCGCCCAAAAACGCACTTTTCCCCGCTGGCGGTTGACGCTGTACACTCCGACGTTTTGCACGTGGCCGCGTTATCTTACCGTCTCGCTAACCCGTAACTTCAGCAGCCCGCCTAATCAATGACATCATCGATTTTATCTAATAGTTGTTACAACCCAACTCATGATGGTAACATTCGCATCTCGGCATAAAACTTACCGATGAAATGCGTAGATACTTTTATTAAATAGAAAGTGACCAAAAATTTGCGAGCACTATTTTATTTGAAGATTTCTCCTCGCTAACCTTTACGACTGTTGCATCCGCTGCTGCTACGTGAATATGACGTGTCCCGAGAGTCGCATAGAATACAGATTAACATGGTTTGTTAGAAGTCAGACGCACTTAAGTAAATTGATTTGCCGTCTGTCTGAACCGAAGAAACAAAAGTAAACTATCTGCATATTGAATTGCAGAGCCCATTGAATAAAATCGAAATCGGATCGCAATGGGGGAATCGTATCACATTGGTAGATACTTTTGTGTCTTCAAAGATGTTTGTTTATTTATTAGAGGGATTTAAGGCCATGTAAAGTCAAAAAATTAGTTTTGTTCTGTTTGGCTCCAAAACCACGGCTGGTCGGGGTCTCGCCCTTCGCCTGGCTCGCTCGTTTGCATATTGCAGAGGAAGAAAGAGAGCAGAGTGTGGATTTTAAGTAGATTATCACAATAGAATAAAAAAAAAAAAAAAAAGCCAAAATGATCACAATTTTACATTTTTTATTTATTTTTTTTTATTAAATCCATTTAATGAGTAAATGATTTTGAAATCTGTGTTAAAACATTTTAGTTTTTTTTTTTTCCATCACAGACATTGGTTAGACATTCACAGCATTTGGCAGACAGTTTTATTCAGAGGGACTTTTAGCAGTTAAGGGTTAAGGGCCCTGCTCAAGGGCCCGCGAAGGGCAGCTTAGTGGTGGTAGGATTCGAACTCATGACCTTCAGAAGTCCTCCATCTTAACCCAAACTCCCGCTTCCCAACCAGCAGCTTAATTATACGAGACAAATTGAGCGCTGCGTCTGAATGCAAAAGTAATGGAGGTTTTTGGAGCGTTGCAGCAGGGCCTGTACGGGCATGAAGCCGTCTCCTAAGACGAGCAGAAGTTCTCATGAGTCGCTTTTAGATCGGTGCAGGATTCCGAACAGCGCAGTTTCAAGTGGCTGTACAGGAAATTGTTGAGTTGAGTTTTTGGTTTGTCCTAATGCAGCGCTGGCTTTGCGTGTCACGTCATGGGCACGGCTCCAAACCAAACTGGCTTCAAAGTGCACCTAGAGGGAGGGAGGGAGGGAGAAAGAGAAAGAAAGCGAACAGTGGGTTGACTTATCGTGCTGTAAAAAGCCACCGAGCGATGTCGAGAGCTAGGCCTGTACTCGGGGTTAGAGGTCACGACGACGGCGAAGATGATGATGATGATGTAACCATATGAAGGCTCTGGGTTTTAATGGACCTCTTTGCCTGGAGTCCGTATGATTGATGCTTGTTTTTATTTCTTTCTTTTAGGCGCCGCTGCTGTTAGGATTTTTGACTGCTGCTTTATATTTTCCTGCTGTTTTTGCTTTATCGAATGAGAAATGCTTCAGCGTGTCTGCATCTAAAATGCACCTTACTGACACTTTTACGTCCGTAATAACAGCCTCAGGAGTTGTTTGCTGCTTCTGTCTGCCATTTTGATTTACTGTAAAACTTTGCATGGCATATCAACAGCGTATATTAGTGAGATTAAAAGACGCTGAGTCTAAGACTGTGAAGCATTTTTATCAGCACACACACACACACACACATACCTGTTTTTGCTACTGGGTGGGGACACATGACAAAATGCAGCCTGGTGGGAACCACCCTTTGTGAGTGGTCTACAGACAAGGCAGAAACTGATCCACAGTCAGTTTACAGCTGTTATAACGGCCATCACTTGTAAACTTGAGTCCGACCCCCAGAAGACTGACCTGACATTTTACTTACTGCTGGGGACCCAGTCAGGTTGAAGACCCTCCTGGGGACCTGTGATGTAATGTTTTGATATGCTAATTATTGACGTCACTGTGCGTGTTTAAAAGGTTACCAATGGGGACCTCACCTCAAACTTTTTAAATCAGCATTTAAACACAGGTCAGCAGGTGCTCCCTGCTACCTCTAAACAACTGTACTGCAAATACAATACAATTCAAATAAATTGTATTCAAATAAATGATTCTTTGGCAAAGTTCGTTCTGACAACTTTATTTGTCATAGCAAAGGTGAAACATGGGTGTGGATGGACAAATGTGAACAAGGAGTGCCAAACTTTTCCATGAACACCTTTATTTTCTTTTCTCACACTCCCTCTTGAGTGCTGTGATTCGGTTCTTTATGTAAAATTTCACGGCTTCCCAGGTTCTATTCTGGAGCAATACCGGAGCTGACCTGATGCAGTCTTCACACTCTCTTTTCCCTGGTACCCTGCCAGATGTGATGAAATGTAGAAGTTTGTTCTCCACTGCCTTCACCTCATCTTCAGTCCATTTCCTCTTTTGGTTTTTTGACACACCTAAAAATGTAAATAATTTTACCTCAACTTTCAAAGAGACAATCTTTCACCTCACTTTAAAAAGCTGAGTGTAGAGTACACCAGCAACCAATACCAAGTAGTACCAGACCATTACTACTGAGGCCTAGAATACTTTAATATTCAGTACATCAGCAGGAAACTAGACTCCATTCAATGCAGCTGCTGGCTAGGTCGCCATATGTCACTTTCAGAAATACTGTACATTTAAAGTCTTATTAGAGACCACTTTAATGTAAAGTCGCAATAACTAACTAGGCAACTCAGTTCTGAGCGGTGCGGTCCTGACTCTTTACCTGACTTTGAAGGCAACTCCTTCTCCTTTACCGACTTGTCGCCAAATGAAAGTTCTTCTGGAAGATAAAGCAAATAAACACTTCAACATTTTGGGGCACTGTAAGCAAATGCATCAATAATGACTGTTCAAGATCATCCTCAGAGGACAGGTTTGACTTTACCTGTAGCTTTTGAAGGGGAATGACGTCGCTTCTTTGGCTGAGGCATGTCACTCTCCCTCGAAGACTTGCTGCCAACCGAAGATTCGTCTGAAGGACAGAAAATAAAAAGGCTTTCACCGTACACCATAACCAAAAGCAAGCAATTAAAAAAATACATATGAAATACAGGTTGTTCTAGGCAAGATAAGGCCAGACCAATCTATTCTCATATTGTATCGTTTATATAAACAGTCAAAGGCAGAGATAGCGATGGCCATGGTCTGAATTGGGCAGCATATTGACGTGGTCTGAGAAAGACAACTGGTCAGTCAGTCATGAGTCATGACACCCAGGTTTCTCACAACTGATTTGGATTCAGGTTGTCACTCTGTAAGAGGAATTCAGAGACCTGTTTGAAAACTGCTTTTTTCATAGCCTCAGATAAAAATGGGAAAAGTGAAATCCGCCAATATTTTCTTAACCCAGCAGGACTGAAAGAAGGTTTGAGATCAGTATGCATGTTTGATGGATAGAGGACACAGCCTGTCCAGACATGAGCTTAGTGTAGAGCAGAGAGACTCTATGGCATCATTGACCTCCAGTGAGGAAAATGTGTCGATGTAGAGTTAAGGTGACCAATGAGAAGTGGGTGGGAAACAGGTTGCAGTAGAAATAGTGGTACCAGTAGTGGTGTAACAGAGAATGAAATTAACTGAATGAAACAGTGGTCAGAGATGTGCAGAGGCGTGACCAGTAGGCATTCAGTGGAACAGCTTGAGTGAGAAGGAGTTCAAGATCCTTACCTGCTTATAGTAAGTCAGAGGGCTGCAAACCTGTTTTATCAGGGACAGCCATACAAATTTTTATAATACAACTAGCAAAATCAATATCTTCGATCATTCTTTTTCATTGATAATAAAAATTCCTTATCATCATTGATAAGGAATTCTTTATCCCCCAGGAATTCACATCAGACCATACCTGTAGATGCTGAAGAGGAGTGACATCGCTTTTTCGGCTGGGGCATCTCACTCTCTTCATCCTCACTTTCAGACACATCACTATCACTACCTACGTTCACTTTCTCTGCAGAAATGCGTGTAAAAAAAACATTTGTCGTCATGCACCATGTAGAGTTTCTTGTAACTGAACTAAATGTCAATATATAATACATATAAGAGCTTACCATAAGGCTCAAGGTGAATTTCATCAAGGTTTTTCCCCTTGAATTCTGATACTCTGCCCTGTTCAAGGGCCATCAGCACCTTGCTGATCTTTGCTAACTGTAACGTCCCTTCAGGCAACCGGTAAAACTTTCTATGGACTCTTATATCATGTCCCAGAAAATCTGCTAACTGGTCCATCTCAGTATCTGTCAGATTAAGCACTTTAGATAAAGTCGCAATATGTTTTCGCAGCTTTGTGGATGACAGATTCTTTGGATGTTTGGCTCCACACTGGTGAGCAACCTTCCTAATGCATTCTGTGCCATGGTAGAATGAGTTCTCAGTCATGGGCTTTGCAAAAAAAAAATAATTTTCATCCAGTACACCACATGTTTGACGATTCTTTACAAGTAGCTCCATGGAGTCCATCATACTTGGGGTCAGGAGTATTGGCACCTTTCGGTCTCGCTTGCCTCTAATTTCGATGCGTTGGAAATGCTGACAGAGCTTCTGCTCAACTTCAGATAAAGCATCAGCGACATCGGAATGTAAAACAGATGTGTTTCGGAGAAGATACGAATTCAACCTCATTTTCGAAACTTCTCCTGCTCTCCTGCGATTGAACAGAATTACTTCACACAAAGTTATTTGGGCAAGATTTGACCAGTTCTTCTGACTTTTCTCAAGTTTGAGCTTTGCTTGGTACAGATTAGTTTGATTGCTGAGATGCATGTGCATTTTTTTAACATCCTCAGTAAAAGGGAGAAGTTCTGGAGAGTTCCATTTCGCTTCATGAAGCGTCTTCAAGGCTGAGGCTGACACACATTCATTCCATTTTGTGGCATACATTTGCTTAAACATTTTTACATGTTGGACATCATTTTCCTCTCCTGCGATCATTGCTTCACATTCTGCAATATCCGACATTTTTTTAATGTTGTGGCCCAGTTTTAATGCCAAAGATGGAACTGTGAAGACCTCATCTTCATCTCGGAATCCTGAGGTATCTTTAACAGCCTTGATAACATGATAGAAGTTTGCAGGTATGAAAAAGTCTTTAATACTCTGTAGATGTCCCAATTTCCTAGCACACACCAACAGCCTTCCAGCCTCACGCATTTTAGTTCTGATGTATTCGTGCTTGGTTTTGTCGCTCCCCATTTTGTTGCACAAGTGTTCTCCAAATTTGATGATACATGGATCACTTTTAACCGCCTGCGTTACTTCATCTTGCTTCATGTCGCTGATCAGTTTCCATAATTTTTTTGTTACTCCTTCAGGAACAGGCTGTGCGTAAGCACAGAGTGCTTGAACTCTGGATCTACCTTGTTTTGTGACCTCGCACTTCTTGGCCAGGTTGCACCTTTGCATATGCCTCCAAAGTGCTTTTCGTCTGAACAGCCCTTGGCAATTTAAACAGTGCATGTAGTCCTTGACATTCACGTGTTTAGCTGTGGTTTGCTGCCGTGGCACCAACACTCCTTTGCCAGCTTTTAGAACATGTGTGTTGTGTGCACGGTTCCCTTTATTCCTCAAAAGATCCAAATTAATCCTCCTTTCTTTAGAACTCTTTGGAAAAGAAAGAGCCTTTGCTACCTCCACCTCATTCTTATGAACTTGAGCCAAGTGTCTTGCCATTTTGCAGAATGGTTTGGAGCAGTAAAAGCAATACTGCTTTTTGTTAAACATTCTTTGGCCTTTTGCAGTCTTTTTCAGTTTCATCACTGAAACCTCTTGACTGCAGTCATTGTCTGAATGAGTCATTGTCTCCTTATCTTCAAGTGGAGAACATTCCTTGTCTTCATTCATGGAAGATGAGGAAGTACCAACATTCCCGTTTAATGTCACATTGGGAGATGAGGGACTGGACGAAGGCTGTGGAAGGCTCTCTTCAGAACTGCTCTCAGATTCAGGCACGTAATCATCTTCGCTGATGTCAATGCTGCTAACTGTATCATCTGAAGTGGAAATGATGCCCAAGGATTTTTTGGTAAGCTGTAAATAAAAAAAATATTTTATTGATTTAGTTTTACACCATAATCAAAGTGGATTTCTGTATGCAGGGTTGAATGGAAGTTCAGAGTATATCTAAGATTAAAATAAAATAAGCCTATAAACAAAAACACTTTGTACCACCTTCACTTTTACAAACATAGGGGCCTTAATTAGTAGTAACTACTACATTCTTAAAAAAAAACTGTACAAGCAAGCAGTATGGAGAGCGGGAGTAGCGCATGCCCATTGTGCTTTCAGACTGGCAGCATTTGCGGCGCACAGCTGAACTGTGGCATGTGTACTGCAAATACAGAAGAGTATCGTCCATTCTAGGGCTGAAATGATTCCTCGAGATTAAAAAAAAAAAATCATTGAGGCAGTCATTTGCGTCAACACCTTGTTTAGTCCATTTAACTGCACGCGGTCATGTTGCAGGAAGACAATTTTTATGTCAGGGTTAGGGGGGGGGAAAGTAATAAAAAAGTAGCATTCCAAAAATTGTAGTAGGGGTTCAGAGATAAATCATTAATTTGTTGATTTTAATAAAGACGCATTACATGGTAAAACGCAATGAATGAGCGTCATTCTTTGACTTTCATTTTTAGCTCATTTCAAGATCTTCAGGATGTTACACTGCACATTTAAGTTTCTTTTGCGGCAGTTTGCACATCGGCTTAAGATATACGAGCAACTCAATGAAGAAAGCACTATTGCGAAATGTTTAAAGGGGTTTTATATATATACTTGATATATCCGAAATACACCATTAAAACGTTAATAAAAGCTAATAGCGTAACAAATGGCAGAACGAGCTGTAACTGTGCGCGTCGATTTGTTGTTGCAGCACTACTTACAAATACACTGTCAGTCCTCTTTAGCTCCGGGACATCACAGGCCCTTGGTGATGGAGAAGAACTGGTCAAATCAAGAATTACTGTCTCTGCATCACTGTCTGGGTCCTGGCAAAAGAGATGAATATAAATCAAACATGTATGCGCAGATCAACAGTGGCTGCAAGGTGTATACAGAAATTACATATAATACCTTTTACTACCCTTTTTATTACCTTCAAAATATATTTTTTTAATACCAGCACAACTTCAAGCTGCAACTGTAGTGGCGTAAATAAAATAACTTTCCAAATGGAATAATATATTGCATCACAATGTAACAAGGTCATTATAACTTAACCAACACTGGACTCAAAAACTGCTCACAGAGAATAGAAATAAAGACATAAGAGGAAGGAGACATCTTCATAGATCATTAGTCAGTAAGTCTGATGTGTGAGCAATCTAAAAAAGAAGTGGCCGTGAAGTACGCATAGGTGTTATTAAAATAAATTAAGCTGATACATTTAAGTAAAGCAGAGGGATTAATCAAGATGTTACAATGGGCCTTTGTCCATAGTTTTTAATCAATGTCAAAAAGTAACAATTGCATAACAATGTTGGACATTTGAATGAACAGCTACCCATCAAAATTTGAACCAAATTTCCAAGTGGAAAATAAAAAGAGGAAAAATAAAACGTGGAAGCAACCAGATAATAATAAAGTGCAACTTTACACTGTAATTATGTAAGTATGTGACAGAATTCACTGCCTGTAACATTGAGCCTATGTTGAAGGTCATTGGTTAATTCTGTTATTTCCTTAAGTCAATGAAAACTTTAATTGACTGACTGATTGCATTATTAATATAATATGTCCTTACCAGATACTCTATTTTTTGAAAGTTAGATATTTAAGATGACTATAATTTGTTTTTATCTAATGTTGCTCAGTTTAAGCAAACATTTTTGTAATCAGCAAGTTCAAAGTAAGTACAGTGCACAGTATGAATACACCTGACCACATCTGAACATACATACATAAAATATATATATATATATATATATATATAAAAAACTAAATGCAAGATAAAAATCCTCCTGGTCAGGTTAACATAGTGTTGTCAAATTCATATATATATATATATATATAATTTTTTTTTTTACGTACACAAACTTACCGAGGATTGTTTGCTGCACATCAGCTGTAAGGCAAGGATGTCCTGCTTGAGGGGAGATTGGACCTGATCGTCTGGGGTCTGGTGAGGCATGATTGGGCCAACACTTGGTGTTTCCTCTGAACTTTCCTTAGCCTGAAATAAGTTAATATTTGATTTTATATTAATATTTAGTTTATGCAGGCAATGTTTTTGTACATATAATCCACTAGATTTCTATTCATTTCTAGGAAACACTCAACAGAATACAAGAACAATTTAACTACAATATTATACAGACTAAATGAGTACAGTGATTTAGGCTACTTCAATTTCCATGCATGAAATTTCAACAGGAAAATAGGCCTACCTTCAGTCTCCTGGCACATTCATCATGATGGTTTCTCAGTATTGTGATGCGACGTTCAAACCTGTCTTTGGTCTCCGTGCTGATCCCTTTGTTGGGTTGATTTGGTCTGTTAGAAAGGTGTAATAAACTCAGTAACTGTACACATACATCAAACAGTACACATGCTTTTACACAATGTCCAAACCGCAAGCCATCGCTGTCCCAGCTCATGAACTCACACTATTACACAACAGGTGCGACATTCACCAAGATGCGGCAAATGGCTATCAAATTAAGTGAAAATATGAACTCTGTCGACACGGGATTTTATTGTCTTTTGGATCACGAATACGACGACTGACGAAATAATTAATGAGCCCTTATTCCTATAAGGTGCTGATAGTGTAGCGCAGGCCTGAACTTGTGATTACCAACATCATTAACGTCTCTCTCCAATCCTAAACTTTTCAATTATGAACAGGACACGGTTTTTTATTATTTTCCATCTGTTTTGAGGTAAAAATTAACGTTCAGAAAAAGTGTCATTAGGTTAATGCCCTCAAATAAGCCGTTAGACTAGCTATGTCCATTAAGTATTAATGTGAAGACGATGTACATTACTGTCTAAACTATAAAGCACATCATATAATCAAGCAAATTCTTACCGAACTTAATTTAAGACGCAAACCAACAAGCTTGTTAGTTATGCCTGCCTAAATCTGTCCTTGCTACCTACAGCTAAATCACCTTTTAATTAAAAGCAATCGGTTTAATTGACGATATACCTCCTCATAGTACTACTATAAATAGCCAAAATGAAGTTTACCATGGTATTTATGTTGTAAAACAAACAGTCTTACCTTATTTTCTCCATGTTGCGTCCATTAGAATGATGATCTTCACATGTCGTTGTCATCTCAAAATGGCTGTGAATAAGCTCCTGCGTCTGCACTCCAATTAGTCTCTGCACTCCAATTAGTCTCTCCACATCCGAGCAAACTTTTTATAAACTAAAATGGCGGCCGCAGCTGCGTGATGTTAATCTTAATAATTGCGAAATGGGGACTTGAGATGTCAGGTGAACACACACTCTTGAAACTTCCATTGGGCTCATTGAGCCTTCTGAAAGGGGGGAGGGGGTTGGTTACGGTGGGGACTAAATATGTCAGGTGAACACACAGTTCTTGAAACTTCCATTGGGCTTCTGACAGACAGTCTGTTGCCAGCAGTGTTTTGTTTAGACCCTTACATGACATGAGCAAGCTGATTATGTTTTATGTCTGATGCAAAACAGAAGTGATGAGATCCAAATATCAAATATATAAAGGACATATAACAATCAATGTAAATTGTGTAAAAAAAAAATTGAAAGTTCATTTGTTTAATTCAACTCAAATTTTGGAACTCATGTATTAAATAAATTCAATGCACCTAGACTGAGGTACTTTAAGTCTATGGTTCTTTTAATTGTGATGATTTTGACTCACATTTAACAACAACCCACCCATTCACCATCTCAACAAATTAGAATACTTCATAAGACCAATAAAAAAATGGTAACACTTTACAATATGGGTGCAAAAATATGCATTAATTGATGCTTAACTAATGCACAGATAATCATGAATTAATGTATGACTCATGAAGAACTAAACCATTAATTAATGATTACTGCATCAGCACTAATGAACATCCTATATAATTAATAGATTAAGTAATCATTAAATTGTTATTGGTTAAATGTGTAATATTGTATTGATTCCTTAATAACATACTATATGAACTAATAGTGTAAATTCATATGTTAATTACCACAGTGGGTCAAAGTCATGCATTTCAACTTCCAGTTGTCTGCTTTAATTAAACATTAGTTAATGATTTTTCTAATGTATCATTACGTTATGACTTTACTTGTTGAGGCACATGACTATTAACTAATTGTTAAGTAATATGTCAATGTGGTTATGGCTTTTGAATACATTTTTAAATTAGTTAATAGTCATGTGCCCCAGCAAGTAAAGTTCTCGAATCATTTGCAAAACAGTAAATGCATTTCTCAAAACAATTTGTACAAATAGCAAAACACAATGGATTACCTGCAAAAGCCAATCTCTTGCACAAAATCTCTAGTTCATCTCTCAAAAGTAAATATCTGTGTCAATAAACATGTCAGTGCCATGTCCTTTTGTACGGATAAGACAAGTCAAATTGCTTAGTCATGCAGTGTACTCTGGAGGGATGTTCTCTGGAGGGAAGTTTTGATGACAACTGTAAATTGTAGTTTACAAATGTGAACATAGGACATAGGATTTTAGAAATGTGAACATAGGACAATCTCTTTAGGGAAAACTGTACATGTGGTGCTGTAGGAATTACAGTGCAGTCTTCCTATACCTCCTGACATTCCTGTCTGTTGGGCCACAAATTCTCATCCACATCACAAGGAATTTCTTCTCTCGCGATGCAGCATGGAAAGAATCTTTTTAGAGTGTCTTATACAGCCTCTGCAGGCCTTTACCAATTCAGGACAGATTTAGAAAAAAGTCTAATGGAAATGTATAGAAATATGCTTCACATATTATGACAACTTGTTCAACCATTTTGCATGTAAAGACTTATGCAATGAACTAATGCCTAAATGTTGTGGGGGTGAGACTATTTAACAGAGACCCATTATAATACATTTTGATCAACATGACATAAGCAACTGATAATGTAGGAAACAGAGAACTGTACATAATAATTTGCATGGACGTACCAAAGCATTTGCAACTTGTTCAAAAAAACGAGAAACAGAAATAGATAGATAGATAGATAGATAGATAGATAGATAGATAGATAGATAGATAGATAGATAGATAGATAGATAGATAGAAAGAAAGAAAGAAAGAAAGAAAGAAAGAAAGAAAGAAAAATGTCCAGAAAAATCGGTTTTAAGTCTCGTCACGAAAGTTACCAGTGGAAGAACACAAGGGAGTCTAGGTCTATGGTGTCAATGCATTGACAAAAGACAGACAGGTAGACACAGCTAGGCAGACAGATAGACATACACAGCTAGGCAGACAGATATACACAGCTAGGCAGACAGACACAGCTAGGCAGTCAGATAGACATACACAGCTATGCAGACAGATAGACACAGCTAGGCAGACAGACACAGCTAGGCAGACAGATAGACAGACACAGCTAGGCAGATAGGCAAACAGACAGACAGACACAGCTAGGCAGATAGACAGACAGACACAGCTAGGCAGACAGATAGATAGACACAGCTAGGCAGACAGATAGACAAACACACCTAGGCAGACAGATAGACAAACACACCTAGTCAGACAGATAGACAGACACAGCTAGGCAGACAGATAGACACAGCTAGGCAGACAGACACAGCTAGGCAGACAGACACAGCTAGGCAGACAGACACAGCTAGGCAGTCAGAAAGACAGACACAGCTAGGCAAACAGATAGATAGACACAGCTAGGCAGACAGACACAGCTAGGCAGACAGATAGATAGACACAGCTACGCAGACAGATAGACAGACACAATTGGCAGACAGATAGACAGACGCAGCTAGGCAGACAGATAGACACAGCTAGGCAGACAGATAGACACAGCTAGGCAGACAGACACAGCTAGGCAGACAGATAGGTAGACACAGCTAGGAAGACAGATAGACAGACACAGCTAGGCAGATAGACAGACAGACACAGCTAGGCAGACAGATAGATAGACACAGCTAGGCAGACAGATAGGTAGACACAGCTAGGCAGATAGATATACAGA
Source organism: Silurus aristotelis (assembly GCF_946808225.1). NCBI lineage: Eukaryota > Metazoa > Chordata > Actinopteri > Siluriformes > Siluridae > Silurus > Silurus aristotelis. The sequence goes on from NC_139579.1 coordinate 3,797,300, forward strand.
CACAGCTAGGCAGAGAGATAGAAAGACACAGCTAGGCAGATAGGCAGACAGATAGACAGACACAGCTAGGCAGATAGACAGACAGACACAGCTAGGCAGTCAGATAGACAGACACAGCTAGGCAGTCAGATAGACAGACACAGCTAGGCAGACAGATAGATAGACACAGCTAGGCAGACAGACACAGCTAGGCAGTCAGATAGACAGACACAGCTAGGCAGACAGATAGATAGACACAGCTAGGCAGACAGATAGATAGACACAGCTAGGCAGACAGACACAGCTAGGCAGACAGATAGACAGACACAGCTAGGCAGACAGATAGACAGACGCAGCTAGGCAGACAGATAGACAAAGATAGGCAGACAGATAGACAGACACAGCTAGGCAGACAGATAGACAGACACAGCTAGGCAGACAGATAGATAGACACAGCTAGGCAGACAGATAGACAGACACAATTGGCAGACAGATAGACAGACGCAGCTAGGCAGACAGATAGACAGACACAATTGGCAGACAGATAGACAGACGCAGCTAGGCAGACAGATAGACACAGCTAGGCAGACAGACACAGCTAGGCAGACAGATAGACAGACACAGCTAGGCAGACAGATAGACAGACACAGCTAGGCAGATAGGCAGACAGATAAACAGACACAGCTAGGCAGATAGACAGACAGACACAGCTAGGCAGACAGACCGATAGACACAGCTAGGCAGACAGATAGGTAGACACAGCTAGGCAGACAGATAGACAGACACAGCTTGGCAGACAGATAGACAGACACAGCTAGGCAGACAGGCCGACAGATAGACAGACACAGTTAGGCAGACAGATAGATAGACACAGCTAGGCAGACAGATAGATAGACACAGCTAAGCAGACAGATAGATAGACA
>NC_139579.1:3805701-3960701 GCF_946808225.1 Silurus aristotelis
TATTGAAAGTGTGAGGTGTTTTTGGAAAGGGGTCTCCAGTGTTTAGAGTTTGTCACTGGAAATTCTTCAGAACAGGGTGGAATGAAAAAAGAAACGATGCACAATGATTTCGTTCCGCAACATTAAACTGAACTATAAACCAATACAAGAAGGTATAAAATGTTTTTTGGAAATAAATCAAACTTCGTATTAATTGACGATTATCTGAGGATACCCTGTTATAGGAAACTCCAGGATCTCCAGTCGATCTGACCATGATGTTGTTGATGTTTTATTCCGATACGTTTTTTCCTATTCATTTGATCTTTAATTATTATATATTCAAATAAGCAAGAGCCGACTTCTCTGACTAAATGAAGGATGTTTAGTCGATATGAATGTTACGAACTTTTGTCGGTCGTATGAAAGATCACTCGTTAAACACGCACACGGTGGTGTTAAAGTGACTAGCGACGCGCTTGGCTCCACCAGTCCCACCAGCCACAACTGTCGTGTTAGCAGAGGATCAGTGTCATATCTGATTTCTTTCCGCGTCGCCGTAAGCTAAGCCGCCAAAATATAATAACAGGGTTTCGCCGAGATGTCCTCCCACCGCTCCTCGCTACTGTGCGCGAGTGTGTGTTTAAGAGGGGGCGTGGTTTAGTGGCAGGGCTCAGACAGTGATAGACAGTGAATTCTTTTTTATATTTTTTGCTTTGCACAGAAGAGGAACAAGTGCTAATGCGACTGTCACTCTTCGTTTTCATCTCAGTCACTGCGAGTTCTGCACCCGACCTGTAATCACCGCCTGTCTCTGTCCACTAGGCTTTTTTTTTTTTTATTAAATTTTTTTTTAACTTCAGACTTTTAGCTCGTCTCTGCCTCTTTTCAAGTCCATTCCGGCATATTTTTTTTGCGATTTTTATGACGTTATGACCACCTGCCTAGTATTGTGTTGGTCCCTCTTTTGCTGCTAAAACAGTTCTGACCTGTTGAGCATCAACAGCATTAACTTCAGCAATTTGAGCAACAGGAGTTCGTCTGTTGAATCGGACCACACGGGGCAGCCTTCGTTCCCCACCTGCGTCAATGAGCTTGCTGGTTCACTACTTGGACCAGTTTTGGAGATGCTCTGACCCAGACGTCTAGCCATCACCATTTGGCCCTCGTCAAACTCACTCAAATCCTTATGCAAATCGTTACACAGTGAGGAAAATAAGTATTTGAACACCCTGCTATTTTGCAAGTTCTCCCACTTAGAAATCATGGAGGGGTCTGAAATTGTCATCGTAGGTGCATGTCCACTGTGAGAGACATAATCTAAAAAAAAAAATCCAGAAATCACAATATATGATTTTTAAACTATTTATTTGTATGATACAGCTGCAAATAAGTATTTTAACACCTGTCTATCAGCTAGAATTCTGACCCTCAAAGACCTGTTAGTCCGCCTTTAAAATATCCACCTCCACTACATTTATTATCCTAAATTAGATGCACCTGTTTGAGGTCGTTAGCTGCATAAAGACACCTGTCCACCCCATACAATCAGTAAGAATCCAACTACTAACATGGCCAAGACCAAAGAGCTGTCCAAAGACACTAGAGACAAAATTGTACACCTCCACAAGGCTGGAAAGGGCTACGGGGGAAATTGCCAAGCAGCTTGGTGAAAAAAGGTCCACTGTTGGAGCAATCATTAGAAAATGGAAGAAGCTAAACATGACTGCCTCTAAACATCTCCCTCGGACTGGGGCTCCATGCAAGATCTCACCTCGTGGGGTCTCAATTATCCTAAGGAAGGTGAGAAATCTAGGGTTAGACCAGGACTACACGGGAGGATCTGGTCAATGACCTGAAAAGAGCTGGGACCACCGTTTCCAAGGTTACTGTTGGTAATACACTAAGACGTCATGGTTTGAAATCATGCATGGCACGGAAGGTTCCCCTGCTTAAACCAGCACATGTCCAGGCAAGTCTTAAGTTTGCCAATGACCATTTGGATGATCCAGAGGAGTCATGGGAGAAAGTCATGTGGTCAGATGAGACCAAAATAGAACTTTTGGGTCATAATTCCACTAAACGTGTTTGGAGGAAGAAGAATGGTAGGTACCATCTCAAGAACACCATCGCTACTGTGAAGCATGGGGGTGGTAGCATCATGCTTTGGGGGTGTTTTTCTGCACATGGGACAGGGCGACTGCACTGTATTAAAGAGAGGATGACTGGGGCCATGTATTGCGAGATTTTGGGGAACAACCTCCTTCCCTTAGTTAGAGCATTGAAGATGGGTCGAGGCTGGGTCTTCCAAAATAGCAGGGTGTTCAAATACTTATTTTCCTCACTGTATATATTTTTAAAATGTTTTCGTTCTGTTCATCTTCCTCCTTTGGTAGAACTGATGCAAAAGTGCCTCATTCGTCTTCTTCAGTATCGAGAAGTTCTATCTTCATGCCAAGACTGGCCCTAAATCCCTCGAGCTTGGCTCTTTACTGCTCCTCAACTGCTTTTCTTTTTTTTCTTTTCCTCTGCTTGGATTAGATTCTTCCTCATTTTGTTCTATAAAAATGCCACATCAAGTCATGCTTAAATGAAAAGTTCTGTTCCTCTCATCCAGACAGCCATCATTTCGGAGCGTTTTATTTTTGAGTCGCTGTGGTCCGAGCAACGTGCATTGGTTTATTTCTTTTTTCTCTTGTCAAACAAAATCTGAAGAACACAACAACTTCTCCTCCTCCCCTCCTCCTTTTTACGCCACAAGGTTTTAAAGGATCGTTTGAAGCAGCCATGTCGAAGAAACCCACTTCTTTTGAGTTTTTTTCCTGATTATTTATTTACCTACCACGTGGTTTCCATAGTAAGGTGCATGTGTGCGAGGACCAGTGTGAATGAGCTTGTCAGCCGTGCCTCAGCAGAGAGCGTGAAACATCGACACATGTTCACTCACTCGAGGAAGCTCCTTGACCCTGAAATGTAAACAGTGAGGTTTAGTCTTAGTACCATCTAAGCAGGTCCTGGTCTTCAGAAAAAAACTTGCTCTTCAGCCAGAAATGAAAACTCGAGGCATAAATCTGAATCGGAGTGCCTTAAAGACTGAGGCCGACACGGCGTACTGCAAAATTTCACTCTTCCGATGTTTACACATGTAATCGTGCACACTCGGTGCCGGCTCTGCCCAGTCAAATCTAAAAAGCAGCTGGTACAAGTGGCATTCTGAATGTAGGCCACGGACGAGCCTCTCGAAAGCTTAGCTTTATCTTTAGTAGCCATTTTGGCTCGAGTGCTTTTACTTTAGCTGCGTCTTTAGTCGAAATGTTTGGTCCCCGGAGAGCCTGAGAGCCGCTCCAGCCCGGTTTTGAAGTGCAGCGGTGGTGGTCTTGTCTTTTCTCCAGCCTTTCATGGATGTTTTACAGAAAAGCTTAATTTGATCGCTCTCCTCGACTTGTTTGTTTAAAGGCTGACTGATGATTTGAAAAAGGACTCGGGGTTTGTGGGGGGGGTGTTTGGGTTAACTGAGACGAACGCTAATCTCTTAGAAAAACACGCCGGGTTGAGTGCCGATGACAAAATAAAGCCACTTGGATATATGATTCATATCCTGGTGTGCGGTTTCGAGTGGTTGGAGGTCTGAAGTCTTTCACGCTACCAAACCCCCCCCCCCCCCCCCCCCCCCCCCAAAAAAAAAAAAAAAAAAAGGCAGCTAGAATTGGAGTGATCATAAACATGATCGGAGGAAGTTTCTTGGTAATATAGATGGAGCGATATCGTTATGGTGTAAAAAGTGGAATAAAGTTGACGTTAAACAGTGTGTATGCGCGCAAGAGTGTGGCCTCTACAAACACACTTTAGCAGATCCATAAGCCAGATGCTATTATATGAAAGACCACAGTGATGACAGCCTTTCGTGAGTGTGTGTGTGTGTGTGTGTGTGTGTGTGCGCATCTGAAGCTCCAGAGACCCGACCTACCGCAGCGAGGTCCGGGTGTGTGTGAAGGCTCATGATGACATGTTGTGGTTTTGCTCTCTTCCCAAACAGCCGGCTGCCTGGGCTTGCTTCCTCCTCTTTTCTTCTCTACAAACAGGTTCTCCATCAAGGCCTCTACTAAGAAACAGCCATCATGTTTCTATCTCTCTCTCAACACACACATCCTCTTCTCTTTTATTTACCTCATTCCTTTTCCTTTCCGGGTTTCCTGTGGCTCTCTTGGTGCCATGATGGTCACAGTACTGGTGGTTTTACCATATGTGAATGTCTATGCAAACACCATTACCTGAGGAAAAAAAAGGTTTTGTGGATTGATTTGTCCTTGTGGCATTTGGCAGAGCCACTTAACACCTGAGCAGTTAAGGGTTAAGGGCCTTGCTCGAAGGCAAACCAATGGCAGCTTAGTGTTGCTGGGATTTGAACTTGTGACCTTATGAGTCCAATGTTTAAACCACTGAGCTTTCAACTCCCCTGCCAACTCTCCCAAAGTTCATTCAACAAACAAAACACGACTTCATCATAAATGGTTGCTGCTTAAACACATTTCCAATTGATGTGTTGATGATTGGACTCGCAAGTCATAAACAGAAAATATAATGGAATCTGAAAGATGTTTGTCGTAGAACCTGAAGTTTCTGAGGTAAATGTTGACCTTGTCGACTGTTCCCAATTGTTTTCACTGTAAATATCTGCAGATTATATGCGTAAGTGACCGAGTAGCTACGACGTTACCTAGTTTATGCCGGGTCATTCTTGATATTTTGTTTGTTCAATGTTCATTTTCACTACTGTTGGGGAACAGAATATAAAAAAAAATGCTTTTTTATTTTTTTTTTTGTGAATCAACAGTTTACATTTTAATATACAATGTTAAATAAAATGACTGCTTGGTTTAAATAAAAATTATATATATATATTAATTTATTATTTTTTCTACTTCAGTGTACTTGATCAAATGTCTGCATTTAAGAAACACTTATTTTTTTTTATTCAATTGATTTATAAATAATATTTATATCATATTTTTGAATCAGAAATAAATTCATTTAATTTTATTAATTCAATTTTCAGGAATTTCTCCAATTTTAAGAGGAATTCTCGAAGCTGTACCTAAAAGATGACTGTCGTAAAAAAATGCAAAGTGGAAATTAAACATACTTGGGGTCCGCCACTTAATGTGTTGTTAGGAAACTTAGATTTTATACGTTCTACAAGTAAAACAGGGAGTGCATTCGGTACACCTGTTCATGGTACTAAATGCCCTGTACCCAAGCAGTTTGGTATGAACCAGTGTACCGTTATATGAATATATTATATCTACCTATACAAATTCATCATTACTTTCGTCACAGAGCAGCATTTTCTTATATCTGCCAATCCGTCTGAAAACATCTGAACTGCAGGTTTTCTAACAGCGTTGAGAACTTACATTGAAGCAGCAAGACCTGAAAGATTTTCCTTCTTTTTAGAATTAGGCTGTAAGGAATGTTTTCTTCTGATCAGAGCTGAGAAGTAGATTTAGAAAATCGGGGTCTGTTTTAGCTTTTCTTTAACATTAACCTTTAACTTGAACATTGTAATATACGACAAGGTGGTGTGAAGTAGTTACTGCTTGACTTCCTGAATAGTGTTCCTGCCACCAGCATGTAGTTGATCATTTCACAAAACAGCATATTTCGCGCGTTTCCATTTGCATTGTGCCCCGTTTACAAAGCTTTACATCACATTCGCATACATAAGTCCTAGTCATAAAAAAATCTGTGGTTATCTTATCGGTTTCTTTCTCTTGAATTTTTTTGGATTGTTCTAAACTTCCGACACTGGAGACTCCTTACAAAAATTGGCAGATTCTCATAGAAAACCTTCACATGTTCATCTAGTCAAGCAAACTTATGACCGTTGAACGCCTTCTGTGGGCCTGTAAGGGCAGTTTGATGATTTATTTATTTATTTATTTTTTTGTGTGTTTGTGTGTAGGTTCTCTGTCAAGTGTCCAGCTCCATGGCTCAGGCTCTAAAGGAGGACGCAAAGAGGACGACTCTCGCTCTCAGAGCACGGATGGAGGGAGTGAGTGCTGGGAGGAGGGACAGGCAAAAAAGAGGTATGCATTTTTATTTTGCATACTGAGTTACAGTATCAGTCTTTCTTTCTCAAGTAGCGAGTGTGTGTGTGAGCACATCACCAAGTGTGTTCCAGCTAATCATCGAGTGTGTTTGCAGAACAAAAAGGAATTTGCATGATGCGATCGTCAGCAAACCATTTAAATCATTATCTTTACTATATCAAATACTTTATTAACGTCTTCAGCTGGACCAGACAACATGCCGGAGATCCTCACATAGAACGCAGATCCTCACCACACACCCCATACGTCCCTCCCATAATTCCTTATTTTTTTTCCATGGCGATCGGGTTCTGATAGCCGTTCGAAGCGGTGCACTGCGCTTATTAGCGAGCTAATGATGACACGACCGCTTCTACAATAGAGTTGTCATTCGGGGGAGGGGATCAGAGGGCTTTAATAATGAGCACTCATTCTTTTGAAATTAATTTTCATTTCTTGTCACTTTTAATTATTTGCTTTTAAAGCCGTGCTCCATATTTGTTTGAATTAATAATTGAAGAGGAAGGGGAAATGAGATGTGTTCATGTACTGTGTGCAATTAACTCTTCGCTATGTAAATTTTTTTTTTTCTTTCTTTAGAGCTTGGAACGTGCAAAGCCACTTAAAGAAGCGATAAGGAGCAATAACAATTACCTCACACGTGTACTAGTGTTCCTCTCTTAATACCCATTTATTTTCTTCAAAACCAGTATGAATGTTCCTGGGTTTTATGCTAGTGTTAAACCCCCCCCCAAAAAACCAGTATGAATGTTCCTGTGTTGTCATGCTAGTGTTAAAAACCAGTATGTACGTTCCTTGGGTTTTATGCTAGTGTTAAAAAGGAGTATGAATGTTCCTGGGGTTTTATGCTAGTGCTAAAAAAAAAAGAATAAAAAAAAAAGAGTATGACTGGTTCTGGGTTTTTATTCTAGTTTTAAAAACCAGTATAAATGTTCCTGGGTTTTTATGCTAGTTTTAAAAACCAGTATGAATGTTCCTGGGGTTTTATGCTAGTGATAAAAACCAGTAAAAATGTTCCTGTGTTTTTATGCTAGTTTTAAAAACCATACCATACTTTTTACCATCTTAAAAAAACCAGTATGAATGTTCCTGGGTATTTATGCAAGTGTTAAAAACGAGTATGAATGTTCCTGGGGTTTTATGCTAGTTTAAAAAACCAGTATGAACGTTCCTGGGGTTTTCATGTCAAGTGTTGCATTGTGCTCTTCTATTTGTTTCTGTCACTGCGTGTTCCTGGTCTAATATCAGTGAAAAATGTTCCTAAAACTGGCACTCGATTCATATTAACCTTTGTCTGGTATGAAGCAAACTAGCAGATTAGCGTATCTCTTATTCCCTTCATTCATACTTGATTCTTTTGTTAGCTCTCACTCACTTCAAAGCACGGCTATGACTGCTGCTTTGTATACCAGGGTGAATCCCATTAAGTCCCCAGCAGACTCTTAAATATCTTATATATATAATACACACGTGTCCTTACATACCGTAACTTCTGCACCCAGTGGCGCTTTAGTTATGGTAGCTGGGCCTGCACTGGGGGTAGTACAAAGTTCTAAGATGCTGTTGCACCCTTCCTGGTCTTTAGGAGTTTTTCTTTGATCTAGGTTTTGCATCTGCTCAGGCACACTTAACACTGAGGAAAGCCTCTGGTTGAAACAAATTCGCCTCATGAAGCACTCATTCATCCACGACTCTCCATGATACCTCACACAAACACACACACACAGTCACCCAACACCCGGTGAAGTGCCAGATCTGCGTCTCTGAAGAGGGCTGAATCGATCTCCAGAGGACTGCATGGGAACAAAAGTACCCAAAATCTAAGACCGAAGAAAGGGCCAAAAAAAAAAAAACGCACAACTGTCCAGAGAGAAGCAGATGTCCAGTCCGGCCCCCTTCTGTAAATCCATTCAGCACTGCACACTGTGTGTGTGGGTGGGTGCGTTCGAGTCTCTCAGGTAACATGTACTTACTTATGGGCATAAGGAGAGCCAGTGTGTATGGTTTGTCTGGGCGAGGATCAGCATGCAACACCTGCCTGCAGTCTTACCTGTCATTTAATACCACATGGCAATCTTTAATCAGAGCCCTGAAGACACCATTATTAAAGCAGCGGTGAGAAGGAGTGGGGAGAGGAAGAAAGACAGACAGAATTGGGAGGGGGTGGATGGAAAGACCAGGCTGGGATTTAAATAAGCACAAAGAGAGTGGGCCGCTGTCGCCACACTGTCAACAACAGCGGCTTTTTTGCTCTCGAGTGCCTTTCTCTGCCTTTCATTAGAGTGGCAGCTCTGCTCAGCCCTAATGAGAGACCCGCTCACTTGGCGCTGTTGTGCCCATCTGTGCTTTACCACTTTTGTGGTCACCATGTGTTTGCTGATGTTCTTGGCTTGGCTACGTCCGATTGAGGAGGTGCCAGAGTCTCCTACACCTGGCCTGGGTGGATAAACAGGAAAGGGAGGAAAGAAGGGGAGTGGTGGGAGTACATCGAGGTCCAGGTGCAAGGGTACCAGGTTTGCAGGGAAAGGCCATGTTGAGGCGGATGAGAGCGACGCAGTGTTTGCGTTCCCAGGCTCCTAAGAGATGCGGATCTCGCGAAAGATTTTGGTTCGTGCCAAAGGCATAACCGGCGTCAGGCATACGTGGTTCCCAATGCACAATTCGAGAACCTTACGCCAAGGGTTTCTTTTGTTTGTCCCTGCTCGTTTGTTTGTCCACTTGAAATTTCATTATGATGCTTGTTCGCTCACACTGTGTTGTCAGTGCCAAATCGGTTTCTAGCTTAGTTTGCCAATTTTGTCTCACGCTTCCCTTGGTGTCCTTCCTCCTCAATTCTGCAGTTGGTTTGTTGTTTTCGCTGATTTTGATGCACTCATTCAAGCAGGCTCGCCACTATCGCCCATTTCTGTGGCTCCACAATGGCACTATTGATTTTTCTGTAAATCCCTTTGGTGTCACGCTTGCTGCATGCCGATCAGTGCGTTGAATAGTGTCGGGAATCGATGCTGGCCACAAAGATGGCGATTAGGCATGATTGCTCACTCTCAGTGGTGTAATGACTTGTGGGTCTGCGAGTAGAAGTGGGGGAGGAGTGTGTTTGCATGGGGTAGCGTGAGAAACTGAAATCCAGGTATGTTGTTTGATTCCACAATCCTGTTGAGTCACTGCCCGGGTATGGGAATTTTGGCGTCTGAGGATTGCTGAATCAGAGAGCAGGAATGTCCTTCGGTCGAGGGTTTAACCAGAGTGTTTGCATTTCGCCGTCAGGGCTACAGGGCTGATCTTTAATTGAATATAGAGCGAGTGGAGCAGGGTGCATTAAGATTGATGCGCCAATGGCTCATTTAAGTGTATTGACGACCAGTGGTGGACAGTAACTAAGTAAATATAATTCTGTACTTATTTCAAAATCAGATATCTTACTTTTTAGTCAACTACGAAAGTAATAAATGATTAAAGAAATCAAATTTGCCATAACACCTGTGGCTTTATTTTTTTTATAGAGAAAAGGAAGACCCATGAGGAGGTTTATGGATGTGGTGAGGGAAGGCATGCAGGTAGTTGGTGTGAAAGAGGCAGATGTAGAGGACGGGGGGTATGGAGACGGATGATCCGCTGTGGCGACCCCTAATGGGTAAAGCCGAAAGAAGTTGTTTCAAATATGGTTTTGGGCTCATGATAATTGTAAAAAATATCAGTGTTTGACTCATTAATATCATTTTATTAATAGATAAGTGCGCTAAGAGTAACTTTAAACTCTTTTCCCATAAATTGAGTTGATTAACCAAAAGTCTTGTGACAAAAATGATAATATATAATAAATCTATAATAAATGATAAATAAATGATAAAGCTATAATAAATCATAGTACTTTGGATACTTAAGTTCATTTGAAGGCAAACACTTTTGTACTTTTACTCAAGTACATGGTTTTTGTACATCCACCACTGATTGGTTGGTTGGTTGAAGACACATGGGCACCCAGCTGAAGAGGGTTGTTGAGTAACACGGATTAAACACTTACTTTGGAATAAATGCTATTTTTGAAAGTTTTACCTCAAACCATTTTTGTGTCTAGACCTTTTAATGATAGCCAAAGCTGCCATATGCAAGAATTTCCTCACACCTATAGACTCTGCAATCGTTGGCAGATTTCTAAAAGGTGGAGGCATATAAATTGTATCCTTTCCAAGAAAAAGAAATGGAATCTTGTTCCTTTGATCAGTTTGCAGTCCAAGCTAAATTTTAGTTTTTTCTTTGTGACAATCCAAAAGTGTTATTCATTGTGCCCTCAAAAACGATTTCTTACTTTGTTTTGGTGGCCTGTAGTAATTTCTATGAAATGGACAGCATATATCTATGAAATGGACAGCAAGTTCTCTCTTGGTACCTTTCTGTTGTTCTATTGTCCCAACAGGCTTGTTACTTTCCCCAGGGCTTGGGAAACATTGGGCAGCCTGAAGCTGGCTCTTTGTCAGCTTGTGGAAGTTATTAGCTAGCTAGTGAATCCAGAGACAAGGCCAAGACTAAACGGTTCGAGTGGTTGCACCTGTCTGAGCTGTGGGGTCTTGTTTCTTCATTAAACCACACAGTCTGTTAGCTCCGTGGCCTATAAACAGTGATGGACATTTTAAAAGGGGACGGGATGACGACACAGACATTTATAGGCCTTCTTTTTATGCACTTTTTATTTTTTTTCCATTTGCTTCATCTACCGCTTCTCCTCGTTGTCATTCTCAACGTTCTAGGTCGATTTCCAACCACAGGCTTCGCAAATATTTTTAATGACCGTTCCATAAAGTCAGCAGAACAAAATGCGCGTCCTTCTGTTGTGAAAATATTCAGACAAGGGCACAACAAGATGAGCTAATCAAAAGTGTTCTAGCCCTCAGTGGAGACACTGAGAACTCACTAGGTCATCATTTATTCAAAAATATGAATTGTGTGCGAACCCAATGATGGAACGAATTTCATATGTTTGAAACGGCTAGGCAGAAAAACGACCAACGTTCCTTGCCACTGACCTTCCTTCACGTTCCCACAGATATTGCGGTACTTTGTATTTTAGAAATCCAAATAGGGGTTGCCCCCCCCGAAGAGCCGAAAATTCAACTTTTGTTCAACTGGTAGACGAATCGGGCTCCTCCTATCTCACAGATGTGTTCTGAAATGAGGTTTTATGCCATTTTGGTTATACCAGGGTGCTCAATGTTTGATTTCACATAGAACCAACATGTTTTCCTCAATAAGTTAATATGCAGCCTATTACGATAATGTTGTAAATGAAAATGTGAAAAAAGGCTTTAAATAAATATTTTTCACACACATGAATCAATCCAATCACACCTTTGACAGATCAAAGTTTCACCTTCCATGAGCCGTGATCGACACAGGAACATCTTGACGGTTTCAAAATGTGTAACAATGATTGGGAGATTCTTTAAAGGTCTTTTGTTTTAATCTAATTCTGTGAGTGAATTAGTATTTTTCTGTGCGTCGATGTTGTGCTGTACTCAGAACGCGCTCGCACAGGCAATGTAGCCGATTTAATTTGATTTGCCGGCATGTGGAATGCAAATCCTTTCTGCAGTGATCTATTTTTTTTTGTAGGTTTATTGATCCTCTATCTATCTTAGTGTGATCTTAGTGTGTACATTTGCAGCATTTAGAAGACGCCCTTATCCAGAGCGACATACAAAAGTGCTTTAAATCTCTAACAATGAATTAATCTACAGTGGTACACAAGATTACAAACTTAATATAAATATAACTCCTGAATTCTACAAAGCAACTTGAAAAGTGCTTTAGAAAGAGGTGGGTCTTCAACCGTCGCTTGAAGATAGCCAGGGACTCCGCTGTACGGACGTCTAGGGAAAGTTCGTTCCACCACCTCAGGGCCAGAACAGAGAAAAGCCTTGAAATTTACTTACCTCTCATTCTGAGAGAAGGTTCATCCATACTGCCTGTTTGAAAAAGACATGGTCTGTTGACCGGCAGTTTTTGTCGCTTTATTAGAAAGTTCTTCTGTGTGCTATGTGGAATAAAATAGTTGTCTAGTTGACTACTTGGTGTTGTGGTGCCCCCCTATTGTAGATCGACTATGCAAATCCTTATTCGGGGACACCCCTAAATGGCGTGGTCGTGATGGAAAGCTTGCCATAGCACCTTGATCTCTTACCCAAACAAACCCCTAGATCAATCATTCCATGTCATTTCTAAATAGTTACTTAATTACCTTTTTCCCCAATCTTTAAGAACTCATTCATATACACTATTTTACCAACAAAAGTATGCGAGACCCCTCAGTTTTTGCCTGGCATGGGTGATCTTTCTGCTCCCGTCCCCAACTTCCTAGTATGTTGCAATGGGAGGAGGATGGGAAGTAAGGGGTCAGAAAAATGGGGTCATGTCTAGTGGGTCTTGCTTGCTCAGACGGACAGAAAAGCAATAAACACTTCAGCTCTGGCAGCTGTGTTTACATTAAGCATCCACACTCGGCTTCTCCTTGGGGAACGGTGTTAAAGTCGCACTTATTTATTTCCAAGCAGGAGGTCAGCCTTGCTTTCTGGCTTGTCATTACTGCACCAGCAATAAATGTCTGTCTTGGGTTCCTCCGTCTCAGCTCCTACTTTCAGTGCTTCGTTCGATACAGGAATTAGGGTCGGGTTTGTGTTTGCAAACATCACTCACGGCTGTTTGTGTTCCTTTGTTTATCCTGCCGATCATTTTGTTCTGTCGTGTGTGTTTCGTGTAAATCCGTTTTATTTAGTGTTTTTTTCGAGTCTGGGTTTGGCATTCATTCATTATCTAGTAGAGAACCAGGTACAAAATCAGCAGGGCGCATATAGTAACATACTTGACCTCATTTTGAGTTTGGGTTATTGCTTCTGACCTGGTGTATTATGTACTTTTTTCTGACTGGTTTCAATCCTCTGGTGGCCTAACTGATCTAAAATAGTGCCCAGGGGACTTCAATGTCCAAATGCAGTGTTTTGGACCTTGCTGAGGGTTCCAGGTTGTCAATTTCAACCCGGTCAAATGATCTGAAGATGCCGTAATCGGAGATTGCAAAAGAACACACATCCTTCACTCAAGTAAAAGTACAGGTACTCACATCAATTTCAAATGTTACCTAATGAATGTATTCGGGCTGAACAACCACCATTTAGAACACAAATGGAGAAAAAAATGATCATGTGATCAGGAATGTGTCTGTTCTCAGTCATGTTTACATCACTGACTCCCTCTGTCTCATCCACGTTAACCGCAGACTTCTTGTTGCCTTCTGCCTCGCTTGTTGTTGGCTTTGTATGCTAGCACACGTCAGGAAATGATACACCAGTGGTACATTGCGTGGCTATTTCAATAGCAAATAGGATGATGGGATGGGAATGAGAAGAAATAATATCGATCATGTCACCAAATAGATTAAAGCTAATAAACCGAGCCTGGTTTGATATTAGAAAGTGCAGATATTTGTGTAAAATAAATTTAATGCGCGAAAGTTGTGAAATAGTGAAGGAAAGTACCGATACCAGAAAAATCAACGTTAGTACATTAATGAAGTATTTGTACTTCATTTCTTTTCTTTTTTCGGTACCCCCGGACTGCTGGATTGCTGTGCACGCGCTTTGCTGGCTGTGTTTTGTGTTCCTGTGAGCCAGCTGCTCAGCACTGGCAGACACTACAGGGAGAGTTTATCATGAACATGTGGCCCATCTGGAGCTGTTTAGCTTTAAGCGGGGAAAAGGAGGAAAGAAAACGAAAAAAGAAAGACTGAGAAAATGAGAGGCAGCAATCTAGGCTGAGAACATCAGCCAGTAGCTGTGAACAAAATTTGTCTCTCTGATCGCTTGAAGACATCGTTGTCTTTTTTTTTTTCTCTTCCAGTTCGTTGCGAATCGTGTGTAAACAAACGTCCTGTCTTCCCACGGATGTGGTGGCGATGCGTATTTAACTGCATGTCGACGCAAAGCTAGTGTCATGTTAACCGTACGAAAAGGCTTTTTCTCTTCTCAGGCTCTTACTGTATATGCTGCAAATTGAAAGCTGTTTTGCTGATCCATGCGAGCAGGATTCGAGATCCCTGATCTATTTTTCAGCAATCATTGACTTCCCAAAGCTTGCACGTTTTGACCATGATAATGACTGACGTGGTACAGATGTGCAGTTTACCCCTTTAGATGGACGCATGAGCCGTGTTAATTTTAGGAGGGGGGGGGGGTGCTCATGTTAACCCTGAGAAAAGAAAATGTTAAATTTAAGCCAATGCCAAGACTTCCTCTCTGAACCTCGAATAGCTTTACCCCCTAGGGTCTATCAGAGGCTCCCCTCTCTTCATCTCATCATCCATCTACTCGCTCCAGTCATTCATCTGCTCTCCCTCCCGCCGAGACTCACCCCTGCTCCTCTCGTCTGCCGCTGAGATTAGGAGCGACTCCTGCCGATAAGGAATGCTTTGATATCCTGGGGGCAGGACTGGAAGGGTCACACTGTTTACTCACAGTGCCTAAGCCGAGCTTTTGTTTGCAGAAGCCCTCCCTACTCGTCTTATGCTCTTCTCAACCAGCGTTCACCACGAACATGCTGGAGTACTTTGCGTTTGTCCTGCATGTGACATTACATTACCTCAGATTTTCAGGTCTATTGCCAGGACCTGTTTGTGACCCCTTCAATTGACGGTTCGTTTTTGTTCAGAATCGCGTTTTAACCCGTTTTGGTAAGAACCAATCAAATCAAGCGTTGAAATGTCCAAAAAATTCCATTGGGAACTTCATCTGGGGAATTTTTTTTATATTTTAAGATGGAAACTTACCGGGAATGTATGGGAATTAATAAGAAATTCGGGGCAATGTATCTAAACTGCATCATATGCAAACAAATGTTAGGTTGGTCATAAGCTGACATGCATGCAAACTGATGCAGAAAAATGCCATGTCTGACTGATTTAATTGTTAGTTGCATAATTATAGGTGATGAGCTTTTAAAAACTTTCAATTTTGCCCATAATGTATTTCTGTATGATAACAGAAAAGTGGCTAGCAGAAGGTAGAAGAAAGAAAAGAGCGTCACAGTTTGACCTAGCTAGCCTCATAAAATGCCAATGAACTAGTGCTATCTTACACTTAGCATGTCAAATTAACTGCCTGAATGTAATCTTTGGACTCATGCAGAACTGTAGCTTCAATATTCCTCAGGCCCTGCGGTCGATGAATCTGTGGGGTAGAAATTCAACCGAAATGTAATTAAATCTGGTTGTTTTAACCGAGATTATCCTTCAAGACTTTTTTTATTCAGCTACATTCAAGTTCCCTGCTATCGACTAACCTGCAATTTTGTTAATTCCCAGTTTATTCCCATTAATTCCCATATAATCCTGTTAATTCCCATGAAAAGTTTCGGGTCTTAAGTTCCCCCACGTTCGTATTTAAAGGTATGAGATTGTGCATGTGTCAGCTAGTGATGTACACCAGTGCTTGCAGTGTACTAGCTTTGGGGGGGACCGCAGATCACAGCAGCTGTTGCTTATAAACCGAGGTAACGCAAAGGTTATGAAAGCATTTCCTCCCCCCCTCTGAGCCTACGTTCCGAGCCGAGCGAGACCAGACCGCACAGCTGTAGTTTTCCGGCGGGGACGAACTCCTGCTTTTCGCTCCTCTCGTGATGCAGAAGAGCAACACGTGTAGGAACATCAGAGCGGCAGCACTTTGAAGCCTGAGGTAAAGGAGATTAGAGCAGGATGAATAGGGACATCCTGTGGTAATCCCTCCCCTCCATCACCTCCTCTGTAGATGCTCATCCACCTCACTCACAATTTTCTTGTTCGATTTTTTTCAATGTCGGAATGAGAGACCAAAATGCTACTTGTTCCGTTTCACGCCCCCCCTCCCCACTTTGGAATCTTGGCCAGCTCTTCAGAACTCCAGAGAGCTCCATTAGCCCTCTAACCCCATATCTTATCCTCCTGATAAGGTGTTACTTTTTCAGCCTCACCAAGGCAAGATAGTGTGGTGGCAAAAAACGGCATGTGTATGCTTGCAGAGCTCCTTTGTTTCCATTTCTCTGGTGTAAAGATAAGACCAAGCGCTCCCTCTGCTTTCTTTCGTTGTTTCTTTGCTGTCTTTTACCCAGTGCTGTCATTCTCCTCTGCTTTCTTTACCCCTCAACCCGGTCTGCTTTTTCCAGGACCGATTGGTGCGTCAGGGTAAGGGGATCGGTGCCCCTCCCTTCCTCGTGATGATCTCAGCCTATTGTGGGTTTTTATCAGTGTTGAATAATGCATAACCCTGGCCTCCCATTAAACTCGCTCCATTGTGAGAGCCACTATCTGCCCCATTAAGGAGCACAGGGCAGGAAGCTCGATGGGGTTATTGGGTTTCAGGATCTCTAGCTCAGGATGGAAGGGAGAGAAAAGCTCCAGCGGAAGACAGGCCGTCTAGAGGAGTTCAGTCGTTGGCTCCCTTGGTTCCACCCTGGAGCCGAGTGAGTGATAGAGAAGAGGATGTGGTCAAGAAAAGAGTGCACCCTCCTCTTTTTCGTAGTCTGATTTATCACCGTGTTTACAGAGCTCCGTCTCCGTCGCACTCTAGCAGCGTTCCCTGGCGGCTTCTCGTCGGTGCCGACTCGCCATCTGCTGACCAATTCATGAGCCTTCTAAACACTGCCAGAGGGGAAAAAAAAAAAAACGCTGATCAACTCCTTGCGAAGAGTATTGGGTAAATAAGCAGTGCTTCTGCATGGCTCCTGCATTTTAGGCCCATGTCGAGTCATCTGCACTAATCCCTCAGTTTCAAACTGACCAGCAGTGTGCCCTCATACTGCTGCATACGTTTTTACAAATCTCTGGTCTCATAGCTTTTCCGAGCTTCGGTTTGAAGCCGCTGGGTTTCTTGCACCATCTGCTTCGAATACACTGTGCCTGCTCAGCTTTTGAGTCTCGTAGATGTGGTCAGAGGTCAGACTGTGACGTCACCGGGAAATCCCTCCTCCTGCGGTGTCTCTGCAGGTGCTTGCTTGCTCAATTCTCTGTTTCTGTCTATCACCCAGCCACTCCAGGTTGCTGAATGATTGGCCGTTTACTCACCACATCACTGCGATTTGACCACATTTGACTTGTTTACTTGACTAAACACTATAAGCGTTAACTCTCACAGAAAATGCCCTGATGCAGTTCTTTCTTTCTTTATGGACAGTAAGAATTCTTGCCAATTGCTTGAATAGTTAGGGTGTAAAAAAGTATCGATACACGCGAGTATCGTGATATTTTGTTCGGTGATACTTTACCGGTTCTCCAAATAACGCAATATCGATATATAAAAAAATGTAATATATCAAATTAAACATTTTTCCGCATGAAAAACAAAACGTTATACCCATAATCGTTTTTTATAGCCACCTCATAGTGCTTGTAATGGAGGATGAAAAAAAGTGGTCCAATAACGTTGAATGTCACAGGGACTGATTAATGCAAATGCAAATCCCATTGTGGACTGGTTAGATTGTTTATTTTTTTTTCTGAGGTTTGCATATGGTGGTGTGTTCTTAATGACTGCTTTCCTAAAAGGATATCCTGGTCCTAAAATAACCCAATATATCGCCTTGCTTACTGTATTGCGATGTATCACAACGTATCGTATCACGGCTCCTGTATCGCCCGATTCATGCCAATACACAGCCCTACGAGTAATATCATTAAAATATCAGATTTTGGATAATGCGCGAACGCGTCGTTTTTCATGCAGACACTTTTTCGGAAGAATTGCAGGAAAACATGCTGCGTTTTTGGTAAGCTTTTATTGACTTTGCTACTCTTAGACCTCCAGTGTAAGTGAGATTTGTGTACAATTGGCTTAATTTCATTCCCAGGACAAGGAAATGTCAGTTTTATGCGTTTGATCATTGCACAAACACGACAGATAAAGTTGGTAGAAGTTGAATTCGACTAAATCCAATGACCGGTTCCTGCCTTGCGGACCCTCACCATTGCGACTTGAACATGATTTCGTTTTATTTAATAGCTTTGGATGGGTTTAAAGCTCGGCTCCTTCGATGTCCCTGGAAGAAAAAAAATATAAACGTATCCGTAGTACATTCGCTCTTGAACGTAGTGCTTAAATTCGATTTTAAACCTCCGTGAATTGCAGTCTTAAATGGTTTTGAGATGGGTGATATTTTATTAAGGCGCTTGGCCTCTGGCCCGGGCTTGTGGGGGTGATTTGTTTTGAAGTGTTTATATGTGTGTGTGTGTTGGCTTGCTCTTGCAGCTCAGCTCGATTTCCCCAAAAACGTCTCCGACATTGTGATGAACTGTCAGTCGCTGTGTAATCTCTTGTGAAAAATAGCTGCTGGCTTTGTCCCCAGGGAAGAGTTCTGTTCGCTCTTCGCCATTTGTCCACATTCCAGTGTCTGTCAACAGCCCAGGATTCTTCACTTATCCAACCTGCATGGCTGTGAGCGTCTCGCTCTCGCGCTATCACTCCCTCTCGCTCTCTCACTCCCCCTCTCTTGCTCATCCTCTCTGTCGCCTTTATAACAAGGCAGCTGAGTGAATGAAGCAAGGCCTCCATTATCAGCTGCATGGAGTCTCTGCGCATGGTTTTCGGTTGTCTCTCGCTGAATTCCCCGGCATGTTTTGACTTTAATTTGTGCTGGTCAGCGCCGAGCCCGAGGCTCACGATGCCCTGCTGTGTTTAGATGTTCCGACTAGAGCGAAGTGCAAGTGGATTTTTCACAGTAAAGTAATAGTCTGGAGGAATTTGGCATCCAGCAGGCGGAATAAAGAGCTGTGTGTGCGTGGTGGTACAGCTCGGTCAGGGATGGTGCATCATAAATGAAGCCGTGCAAGAGAAAGCATGGGTGTTTGCGGTCACAAAATTCGTTCTCTCTCTATTTCTCTTTCTCTCCCAGCCTTGCGCTCTCTATCTCCATCCGTCTTTGACCTGGTTCAGTTTGTGAGGCAAAATCAACCACGGAAAGTTTGAGCTTAATGGTTAATGCATTGTAATTTGGGTTGGATGGTTATGAGAACAAATCCCAGCACCATCAAGCCACCATTGCTGGGCCCTTAAGCCTGGCCCTTAAACCTCAATCGATCAGTTGTGTAAATGAAATTGGTGTGGAACTGATCATTTTAATTTGCTCTGGATAGGGATGTCTGCCAAATGCCATAAATGTAAATGAGACTTTCTGCGATTAAAAAAAAAAAAGATTATTGTATAAACGAATAATATCATTAAATCTCAATATCTATCTGTCTGTCTGTAGTCTCAGAGCTACAAGGGTTCGACTTGCGATTTTCCGAATCACACTGGAGACTCCTTCCCAAAAAAAAAAGCTTTTAAAAATTCACTTTCTCCTCACTAAATCATTGGGATACAAGACGCATTTGTGGAGTTTCTGTGACACAAGTCTGTAGAAACAATTCTATAAACTGTACTATAGAAGCAATTGACTATTAGGAAAAAGTATATTATTCCCTTTTATACTCTAAAAATATATTATTCTAAACTGTGTCTAGTGGCTTCACACAGCCGCTGCTGTTTAAAGTGTCGTCCGAGCTGCAGTTATAGATAATTAATCAACATCTTGGAACGAACCTTGATAAAGGATTTCATGTCCGTGTGCTATGAGACGATGTACTGTATCATGGAATATCTAATAAGCTGCGAGTATTGATCCAGATATGCACTTCTTTTGATATATTCCCAGTAGTTCCTCTTTCCCCTCCCCCTTTCCATCATATTCTCCATTAGGGATCACAGATACTCTTTATCTCCCTCTGTCTCTGGCTCTTACTTCTCCTCTCTCTCTATTTTCTGTTATTTACTGTCATTTAGTCGTACGCTCGCTCATCAAAGCGGGGCCATGTTTCACCGAGAGCAGCAAGTTTACAGCGGCACATTCTTCTCATTTTCCGCCAGCGCTGGAAATGGCCTTTGAATATTTCATGCTGTTCTCTGATGTTAAAATTCACAGGTCGATTTATTTTCTTTCCTTTGGCCCGAGTGTAGATTTCACTCCTGCCACTCAAGCATATCATGTGACACTTTATAGTGTAAAGGGCCGGGTTGGAACACCAGGGCTGTTCATTAACACGCAGGATGCACGCACGGCTTCTGCCTAAACCAGGCACGGTCTCCCTCTCGGCACGTTCGCTCGCCGATTCACACTCGAGTAACACGTTTTCCATCAGTCGCCAATCGACGCGATTCGACATGGCCCACGAGTGCAGCTTTCTGCAGGAACGCTTTGTCTCCTTACCCAGATATTCGTTCTGGTGAGATGAAATCCGAACGCCTTCCCTTCATGCCGTCGACGCAGCAGGGGAGCAGAGCCCGAAAGCCCGAATTGATGGATCTGGTAAAAGAACGGCGCTAGTCAGAATTGATTAGCGACGGCGTCTCTGCCGTGTCAAAGCTGTTGCGTCGGCTGAGAAATCGCGCTAACAGGCGTCTGATTGAATGTGAGATTAATTTGTACAGCAGGAGATGATGTTTGATCTTTTTCTTCCCCCCCCCGTACTTGTTTGGCACGTGCTCTAAGAGCCGAGGGCAGCTATCGACAGCGCAATGATGAAATGGAGCTGAAAGAAAAACGTCCGTGCAAATATACACGGCACGAACATATCAGTGTGTTTTTATTTAGAACGTTCTAGCAATGATGCATTATATTTAGTTAAGGGGGAGGGGAAAAGTGTGAAAAGTAAAATTGTTGTCTCTGTAGGAATTTTATTAAATTCTTCTGTATTGTGAACTGTACATGCATATATACATGTTCTACATGATGATTTTAAAACAAAAGTGCTGCATGGAGGTTCGCAAGCTTCTAATGCTCCTTTGTATGAAACAAACGGCCAAGGTAATGCCTCGTCTCCGTTTCCTGCTGTGTTTTGCTCATGATTTAATCAATGATCTGAGTGAAGGCCAAAGCTAAGGTGTAAACCTTTCAGCATTTCTATGATAATGAGGTGGTCTGACGGAGAGAGAGAGTTATCTGAGTTGGGACAGCTACTTCAGCAGAAAAACGTCAGGACGTTCCGTTTGTCTGGACAAACTGTTTCAAATATATTATTTTTGTGACGATTTTATATGTTTTAATGTATCGTTTTATTTAATTCAACTGTACCTTGGAGAAAAATGGTTTACATTAATGCA
This sequence comes from Silurus aristotelis, assembly GCF_946808225.1. Taxonomy (NCBI): domain Eukaryota; kingdom Metazoa; phylum Chordata; class Actinopteri; order Siluriformes; family Siluridae; genus Silurus; species Silurus aristotelis. The sequence goes on from NC_139579.1 coordinate 3,826,943, forward strand.
AAGACCTTCATAGTTTTACAAACGACACATTTCAGCATCACTAATCTGTGTGCAATTTCCTTGCTAACCAATTCGAGTGGACTCATGAAACCCTTTATTATTTCGCCACAGTAATCGCAACATGACACTTTTTTTTTCCAAATCGTGCACTTGAGAATTTGTTTAGACATTTATTTACACAAGACCATTTTATTTATGGCAACTCCACTACATTTCTCAAATACGTTGCTCAACCAGATGGTTTTGGAAACTGCTAATCGAGACACGACTGATACTTCAGTCATGAAGTTCACACGCTTTTCTGCTAAACGAAAAAAAACCCCATAAAACACGTTAACGGGCTGCAATACACTTAAAAACTTTTTCTAGTTGTTCAGAAAATACATATGAAGGAATCTTCCAAAATGAATCCACAAAGAAAATTCCAGAATTCAGATTTTAATTCCAGAATGAAATTTTGTCTTTTTTTTTATTAAATTTTTTCGTGAATCGATCAAACAGACGTTTTGAACGTTTTTGCCATATTGCTAGCCCTAGTTGCTTGTGAGATTTAATCAAATCGTATCGCATTATTAGAGAATTTACATTAGCCTAGCTAGTCTAGATTTTATAATACAGTTATGTGACGCGCTGTGATCGGATGCCGTGGTGTATTTTTAGCTCAGCGCTTGAGATTTTGGACTTCTGATCAAATAATTGCGAGTTCAAATCCCAGCACTACCAAGCTGCCATTGTTGAGCTACTGACCGAGGCCCTTTAATCCTCAACTGCTCAAGATACATGTCTGGATAAGGGCCTCTCCCGAACGCCATAAATATAAATGTAAATTGATCAATTTGTTTAGTATAGCTATGCAGAAAGTTGAATTGGATACCATTTTGTACTATTTACTGCAAAACTTGTTGTCTAAGACATTTCTCAAAGAAAGGAACATGGATAAAGTGTATTATGATCAATTATGAGGGTGGTATCTGTTCCTTTACCATATCTCACTTAGTGAAGGGAAGCATTTTTATATCTAAATGCTCCATTTTTGAATCTGAATAAATTTTCCCCCACTTTTTCAACCAGTTACTGCATCTATGATGCGTTCAGGTTGTCATCACGGTCTTACTTGGTCTCGGTTGACAATTTATTTGTGGCGTGTGAAGAATTTGCCTGAGCAGCAGCGTTTGTTTGTTTTGTGTGGTAGCGGATCTTCATAAGCTTGACTTTATTCAACACGTTTGTTATGATTATGCATATTTATATTTAGAGCTCAATAGAAAGTCAAATATTTGCTAATTTTCTGAATCAGATTTTCTGGATCTCCCTTTTTTACACATTCGTATATCTAATTCCGCCCACTGCGATTTTCAATAAGTCCTTTGCGATTGTTGCGTGTCAGACTGTGCAAACATGCATGACCTGCATTAATAATAATAATATACTATACAAACACTCCTTTTCTTTCCACAACTCAACGTGTTTTCTTCTTGCGGTAGTGACTCGTTTCCACATTTTTCGCCGAGGTGATTTAAAGTTGTGGCTTAGTAGGTTTGCATCTTCAGGATCGGCACTCCTATTGGCTCTCGGTTCGACGGTCGTGGTATGGAAAGACGCACCGAAGGAAAGAGTCTGAAATCTTTCGACCCTGACGCAGTTTCATCGTAGGAATAACATTTACTCGCCGGCTGTCTGTGAACAAACCTGCGATCAAACACTACAGATTTTAGTCTCAGATTACAGGGATCTTTTAGGATTTGCAAAATCGACCAAATCGTAGGCACAACCGTACAGTGCGAACCCGTTACACGTTTATGCCTTAAACTAGACTCTGTTAGCATTTCCACATGACATGAAATCCAGAGTGTCCTTGAGAAGCACGGCATGTATAACTTTTTCCACATATTCGCTAACGTGACCAGCGAGTTTCTAATCTTTAAAATAAAAAAATGGGGGGGGGGGGGATTAAAGAGCCGAGGGTTGAGGAAAATCAAAGCTCCGAGCTATAAAAAGTCTGCGTGCAATTTGATGCATCCTTTGTACTTCTTATCGCCAGTCAGCTGCAGCAGACGCCTCGACGGCGTTTAACCGAAAAACTTAATTACATTTCAGGGCTGTGACACGAATCGGGATTCAGTAATTACGAGACGGCCGGACGGCAGCTGGCAGGTGCTGCTCTGGAGAAAAAAAAAACCCAGCACCCTCGGCCATTCTCTTTCCACTCGGACACTTTTTGGATAATAATTATCGGCGCCGTGGCCCGGGCCATGCCTATCTGATCCAGATTGACTGAATTAGTCTCAGTAAGAGTGAGAGTCACGCTTTATTTTTTTTCAAGAGGATTTTATAGCCCTCTGTTGCGTTATTCGAGACGCGCCGCTTAAGAGGGGGATTTGTTGACCATAAAGGCTGGGTGTATGTGTAATCCATGTAGTCTCGCTCGCTCTCTCTGTCTCTTTTTTTTTTTTTTTTTTTTTCTCTCATTCTATCTGTCCATGTTTTTCTCTGGGTCTCTGTTTTGTTAAATTAAATTTAGTTGATGCTAGCTTAATGACAAGGACGTTATCAAGAGAAATATTACTCACAGAGATGGGCATTTTTATTCCTTTGTCTGGCATACACACTAGTATTTTATTTATTTATACATTTTTAATGTGTGATTCTAAATCAGAATCATCACGAGAAACTATATCCGAACAAATTTCGGAGCTGTGTCAGTCTCAGGCCACGCCCACTCTTGACTGAGGGACAGTTATTTTCAATAAAGAAAGCCTGGGTGCAGGTGAAAGGGGCATTGCCTGGTGGGGGTACCTGTTGCTCAAAAAAGGTCTGGAGATTGGAGTGGCTCTGGGGATTGTCCCTCAATAAAGGAGGTGGAGCTTCTCTTCTTGTCAATCTTGAAAAATGATGTGTGACACTCAATGAAAGAGGAAACTTCACTGTCCCTGTCTGTTTTAGTGAAGGAGGTGGAGCTTCTCTTCCTGTCAGTCTCAGTGGAAGGGTGTGGCTCTAATATCTGTCGGTCATTCAAGCAGGTGGAGCTTCTGTCCCCATCGGTCTCGGGAAAGGGGGTGTGGCTCTAGTGTATGTCACACAGTGAAGGTGGTAGTGCTGCTGTGTTTTTCAGTCTGAAAGCATTAAGCGTAGCTTTAGTGTAGGTTTTAAATGAAGTGGTAGCTCAGAGGTTAGGATGTTGGACTTCTGATCAGAAGGCCGAGCACCACCAAGCTGCTACTGCTGGGCCCTTGAACAAGGCCCTTAACCCTTAATTGCTCAGCTGTATAACTGGGATAAGCTCTTCATTTAGGAGGAGGAGTTCCTATACCTGTCAGTCTCTAAAAAGGAGGTGTGGCTTGAGTGTATATCACCCAGCGAAGGGGTGTGTCTTTAGTGTAATGCGACTTATTGTAGGGGTGTGGTATCTGTTTTAATAAAGAAGGCATAGCTTATATCAAGAATATGAGTATGTAAGGAAGTGTATAATTGAAATGTTGTCCTCATATGGTGTGAGTTTGCAATCATTTATTATTGTCATTTATTAAGTGTGTTTCTTCGTCTCCCTCAGACCCAGACTTCAGGCTCAGAGGAAATTCGCTCAGTCTCAGCCCAACTCTCCCAGCAGCACTCCGGTGAAGATGGCCGACCCGTCCCTGCCCACACCAGCCACGCAAATCACCGACCTCTCCAGACGCAAGCCCAAGACCGAGGACTTCCTCACGTTCCTCTGCCTTCGAGGTATGACTTCAACATTTTACATCATATTGTATTTAATCTGATAATAAGAACTAGGTTTTAAGGCCTATATGGAATTCCAGGGTTTGGGATTTATTTTGTCCAGCTCTTTTATTTGGGTTGAATAGTCATATAAGGTACGGCTGTTAACCAAGACTGGTTAACATTTGGTTAAAAAGTAATATAAAGACAGACACACACACATGTGCGCGCGCAGACATTCCGACACGGATTCCCCCAGATACACACAGAGCTCCAGAGGCTCAGACCACTCTTGCATGCTCATCACACTTCATCACATGACCATAAAAGTGACAGAGGGCTGTTTGGCAGCTCCTCTCTGTATCAAATGCATTTTCATAATGCACTTCTAAATGAGAGAGGCTGGGCCAACACACACACACGCACACACACACACACACACACTCTCTTACGCACAAACACATTTGATCTGTCTGTCAGCCCAGGAGGCTGGCTAATCAGCGCGTGTGTGTGTGAAAAAGAGACATAAAGGTAAACTGTACATAAATGTCTGTCTGTCTCTTTTTCTTCATCTGTTGAGCTGTCTCTCTAGGCCTGTCTGTCTCTCTGTTTCCTGGTCTATGTTTCTGTCTTTTTCTTTGTCTGTCTCTATCTATACATCTGTCTCTATCTTTTGGTAATTTTGTCTCTAACTCTGTTTCTGTGTCTGTCTTCCCAATTCATTCTGTGTCTGTATTCATGTCTTTCTGTCCGTCTGTTTGGATGGATATCCGCCTCTGCATTTCACTGTCTGTCTGTCTGTCTCTGATTCTGCATACAGCTTTTCCTTTTGTCTGTGTGTATGTACCTCTGTCTGTTTGTGTCCGTCTTTTTCTTTGTCTGTATGTCTCATTCTGACTGTCTTTGTTTTTTTTTTTTTGCTGTCTGGCCTTTCTCTGACTCTCTCTGGCTATATATATATATATAAATATCTGTGTCTGTCTCTTTTTTTCATGTGTTTGCCTGTGTATCTCTGTCTGTCTTTCCCTTTCTCTCTATATATGTCTTTCTGTCTGCCCGTCTAGCCGTCGGTGTGGGTGTGCGTCTCTCTCATGTGTGTTTGTCATAATTGAGTAAGCTGTTATAGTAGAGTCCAGTCTAAACCGCTGTGAGCTCTGCTCAAGGCGTCTCCATGTTCACTGTCTCTCGCTCACACAGTCCTGTGCCTGTACTTTTGCTCAACACGCACACAAACAAGGATGTGCTGCCCACTTGGTCGCTGAGAATTTATAGCTGTGTGTGTTGTCGTACATCTCGTACAGCTCTAATGCTATTTTCATACAGCTCGTCTGTGTTTGTAGTAGAATTACAGCAGAATAGTGTGTTTTTAGGCAGGGTGTGTAACACGTACAGGGTTGCGCTTTAAAGGAAAAAGTATTTTCAGCGTGTGAAAGCCTCCAATTAGTATTGTATCCTTCTCGTTTTAGTCTGCAGAGGTGTGCGTGTGCGTGTGTCTGAACCGACTCTGATCTCTTTCTCTCCGACTGTTGATTTTTCAGAGAAAGCCAGTGTGTGAAAGGTGGGTAAATATTTTCCTCTTTTGTGCTACAGATTAATGGCGTCCTGGTGAAGGCCGCCGAGGTCAGAAGGTCGTTTGTACAGCAGCGCAGTCACTGCTGACATCCAAGCCAAGCTTTAGCTTCATCTAAAAAAAAAGCCAGTTTAGTCAGATTGCTTTGTGTGTGTGTGTGTGTGTGTGTGTGCGAGGCACTGAGGTTTGTGATTAACGACTCGCTGTAATCATTCACAGAAAGCGCAGGGAACGGCGGCAAAGGGTTTCTGCACCGGTGGAGTTTTATTCTCCTGCTTCGACAAGCTCCAATTTTAGTCCTTAAACGTGAAATGGTTTTAATCTCCTGGGGGAGAGCTTTAATTTATGATGCAATGTACAGTAATGTGACACACACACACACAAAATCCCTTTATACTGCTTTATTTAAGCTCAGGTGGGTATTTATAGCCCTGTGTATGCACTTGTTTTTATATTCTGGTGGAGATCAGGTGCGTTCGGCACGTCTTTCCAAGTAAACCTGTTTCTTGGTTGGCTGGTTGTTTTTGTGTGTGTGTGTGTGTGTGTGTGTGTGTGTGTGTGTGTGTGTGTGTGTGTGTGTGGGGGGGGGGGGGGGGGTCCCTTTGGGAAAGATTAGATTCCTTTTCTGGTGCTGAAATTGATGTTTGAATTCGATTTAGGTGTAAAATTTTGGGTGCGAATCAGAATCAATTAGCTACACTGATGATTGCAAGTGGAAGGTCCTCACAAGTATTAGCAAACTGTGTGTGTGTGTGTGTGTGTGTGTGTGTGTGTGTGTGTGTGTGTTGAGGAGTTGTTGTGTATAAGTTTACGGCTTTTTCCAGGAGGTCTTTGTTAGTGATGTATATTCTGCTTTATCGCTGCGTTTGCACTCGTGCGTGCACAACCACACACACACAGTGGCCATATGTTACGTAACCCTCAGTGGTAGCTATAGGTCAGTTGAGCAAGCGCTCGATTCTGCATCAAATCTAATGGAAATGCGTTCGTTCTAAGAAATTGAAAATATCGTATAATGCTAGTCAAATTGCCGAGTCATGCTCGAGAGAGTAGATGTGCTGTCAAAGCTCAGCTGAGGAACAAACATGGCCGACGTCAATATAATTGGGCATGTTGATAGGTGCCGTTATACCTCAGGCACCCGTGTGTGTGTGTGCGCGTTTGTGTAGGCTGATTGAATTTATCCAGCAAGTCCTAAGGCTGAGGGCAAACTGGGTTAATGGATTCGCAGACATTCAGGAATGTAAATTAGAGGAGATTTAATCCGTAATCCTGCCTCACTCTGCAGTAGAGATGATGGTATTAAAAGTAACCCCCTCCCCCGGTGTGACAGGATGCGTGTGTAGATTTCGCTCTCCGACATCTGCGGCCATGGCCCTTTAACCCCCGGCTGATAGGGGATCGCTTTAACCTGCTGTTCTCGGGTGTGTAATTGGCTCTGTGGCATTCTGTTATCTCCGATTTTTGGAGTTCCTGCTCAGTCGTCGTTTCATGGCTCCGTCGTGTTACGGTGTAGTTTTAGGGATTTGTGAAAGGGTCAGAAACGTTTCCATGAAAATGTGCAATCTATATTAATCTACATACATTATATATTCTTTTACCACTTAAATCTTCTCTTAAAGGTATATGGGTGTTGTTTTTTTAATTACCACTCCAGCGATATTTTCTCTAATATGGAAAAAAGCTGGTGGACACCTGATGTGAAGATTCATATGAGCGTCGCATTCCACATCGAGTCTCCATTCGCTCTTATAACAACCTCCACTCTTCTGGGAAGATCAGACTCGGAGTGCGCTTGTAGAGATTTGTACTGTGGCCGCGAAGTGCGGAACGAACGAACGAAACCCGAAAACAAATGCAACATTTTAATAGAACAAATTCGAAAACACAATCGGTTTGTCTGGTGCTCGGATTCGTTTGTTTGTTTTCGGATTTGTCAGTTTGTATTGAACTTCTCGCCCACTGTAGTTTGTAAACTCGGGTTCTGATGTATGAGAGGTGAGGAGGCCTGGGGTTCAGTCAGTGTTCCCATTTTTTTTTACCTCAAAGCTGTTCAATAGGGTTGAGGTCAAACCTCAAGATCTTCTACTCCAACCCATGTAAAGCAGATCTTCAGAGTTTATCCTGTGAGTCTCTAACTTTTTGGTAGGAGCTTGAGGAAGAACCACAAAGATAGACTCACAAAAGATGGGTGTCCCAATATTTTGGTCTGTACAGTGTGTCCGCTTGTGTGTAACATTTGTATGCGCTATATAATCGACTTCCAAGAGAGAAAATATATATATATTTCTTTTTATATAAAAACTTAATTGTCCACATGATCAGGATTCAGATTTAATTGGAAGTGGTTAGTTTTTTGCCCGAATCACACACAAACGGGTTTCATATGTTAAGAGTTTATATATGGATGTGAGAGTTCAGACGCAGGGCAGCAGCAGATGTCCGTCAGCACTTTTCAGTCCGCGAGGCACGTTCGAAACCTGGGCTTAACCCTAATTAAAAGCGCAGAATCCGTCCTGACCGATCGGAGCGCTGCGTTTTAGCTTCCGTTCATGAACCTCGCACCCTCGTTCTTTATTCCATAAAAAAAAAAAACAAGGCCTATAAGTAGACGGTTTTTGGTTGTAATTATGTCTGCGCTCGGTTTAAAACTGACAATCGTAATGAACGCCTTCGCCCTTAATTATGATTTGCGTCAGCTCCAGGACAATATGAAAGCGTGTGTAATTGGAGCTCGGGGAAAGGCCTGGCTTTTATTTTCCAATCCGTCTCGGAGATGACAGCGCCGCAGCCGGCGCCAGAGAGCGAGCGAGCGAGCTGGCGAACAAGCGAACAAAGCCTGAGCAAGGCACGTCTATAAATCTGCCCGATATGCACATAGGTGGTCTTGTGATCACGGGACGATATTGCCCTTTGCCTACACGTCTGGCCTTCGAGGCTTTGACCTCTCACCTTGCTCGGAGAAGGAGCTTGTTGTGAAAGCAGCAGTTTCTTCAATTAGCACGATTATTCGCTGCAGATTGCGGGTTTTTGTTTGTAGGCTTTAAGGAATTACGCCGTTTGTTAAAGGTAAAAAGCTGATACAGATGTGCTCAGCTGCTGAACCTGGTTAAGATCACCCCTACACCCCCCACCCCCGACACACACAGCCTGGAGGAACGAGCCCTTGAGACGCGGTATTGTATTGACTCAGAAGCTCAAAGCCTGCTATTAAATCTATAAAGGAGTCATATATCCTTAAGCACATTCCACACCTGCATGTCTCTCTTTCTTTTCTTTTCTTTTCTCTTTTTTTTTTCCCCCTCCGCCGATTGAGCACGAGGCATTTAAAGTATCAGATAGTCAGAGAGTGTGTTTTATTCAGCCACAGTGATCTACCGCTTCTCCAAGGGTTTCTGATATACCTTGTGTCCCATCCCCCGTCCTCTGTCCCCCATCCACACTTTTCCACAGACACGATGCGTCCTCCTGATATGAGTAACTTTGAACTTTTTTTTTTTTTTTAAGCCAGCGTTAAGATCGTTGTGGTGAGACTGAGATCGAGATCAGATTTTATCTGATTTATGTTTCCTGCACACGAACGCTGCAGTTACGTCACAGCAAGAAAATAAAACCGAAATTAAAAAACCTCCCACCTTGAAAAATACTCCTGCAATCTAGTTTTGGAATGTTGTGCTTTGGGGAATTGAAGAATGAAAGGAAATTTTTATTTAATTATTTATTTATTTAATTTATTACTTTCATTGTCACTGTTTCTTCTCAAGGCCTCAGTTGTGGGTGATTTTAGGTTTTTTTTTATTCTGTTTATTTATTTATCTGGTTACAGTTTAGGTGGTGTGTGTGTGTGTGTGTGTGTGTGTGTGTGTGTGTGTGTGTGTGTGTGTGTGTGTGTGTGTGTGTGTGTGTGTGTGTGTGTGTGTGTGTGTGTGTAAGCTCAGTACAGAACATACAGTGGATGTCAAAAGACCGTCTTTTATTGTTTTCGAGAGACATTTTCCTTGTGTTTATATGCAGCAGGTCTGGGAATTGTTTAAATATTGATTTTGACGCAACAAATAAATGCATATGCTCAAATTTATTTTAGTTGAATAAAATCTCCTTTAGCATGAATCACAGCTTCACACACTCTGGGCATCCAGACATTTAATTTCTCCAAACATTCAGCTGAAATACTTTGGCAAGTTTTACAAGAGACATGGCAAAGATGTTCTTCACTAGTTGGAGTTCTTTCTGACTTTGAGTCTGCTAACAACATCTCTCCTCTTCTCCATCCTACAGAAGCTTTTCTGTTAGAGATAGCGTTTTCAAATTGGGACTCATCTGGCATCATTCACTGTCCAAATCTTGTGTGTGTTTGCATTTGAACGAGTTTGCTGCTTATAAACAAAGCATTAAAATCTAGGCGTTTCCTTAGTTTCCACAGGCAATGCATTTTCTTCTGCTTAATAAAAATAAAAACAGCAACAATTAGAATTGATCTTTTAATACATTTATTGTTTTGTTATCTAGCAGTTATTCTGACATATTTTGCAGCCATTGATATGTGACATTACATTTTATTTTATAAAAAAAAAGTCAGCATGCTATGAATAATCAATGTGCTAGTTATTTTTCATTTTTCATATATATAAACATAATACAATTATATACATACAAAAAAACTACAAAAAAATATAAATAAATGTGGGTCTATGTATGTGTTTTCTCAATATGTAAAATATATTAATTATTAAAAATTCATGATCAATATATAATAGATTTATATATAATATATATTAATACGTATTAATATATTAAGGGATAAGGGATATAATTAATATTATATGATATATATTTTAAATAAAGAACATATATATATATATATATAAATAACACTTTATTTAAAGCTGTGTCTCTATTCTTAAAACATGAGCTTTACAATAAGCTCTTTGTTTCCTGTGACCTGTGACCTTTATCCCCACAGACTGGTTTCTGACCTCTAGAGGCCACGCCATGACACTGCACAGTCTCACACTAACGTTCCCGCGGCTGCACTTTTGATCTGCTCTGTTTGAAGTGTTTGAACGAGCAGGACCGTGAGTTCGCATTCGAGGATCTTGTTCAGTTTTAGCATGTTTGTGTTTAAAGACAAGCGTGTTCTGTGTGTTCGTCCCGATGGTACACGAGAATCTCTCGGACCTCATAATGGACGTCTTTGTATCTGACCTTTGTGTGTGTTTACTGAACGGATGTGTAAAGTACCTTCTGACCAATAAGATTTGAGTATTTAAATGCAGGCCGTAGTGTTTTGACCCTTTTTACATTTTCTCCCACCGGAATCAGGAGTGTAAGCTGGAGCGTCATATGTTCTCTCAGCCCCCTCCTTCTCCCTCGTTCTGTCTCTCTTTAACTCATCTTTCGCTCTCCAATTAGCCGAGCAGACCCCAGACCTGCCAGTCCATATGCTGGGAGAAATGTCTCATTCCCGCTGTAATTCGGTTAGCGCTGAGACGCTGCAGAGGATCCGAAGCGGCTCGGGAGATCTGCCTAGTGTTTTATTGCATGTTCGTTATAGAAATGCACAGCGGCGCACGAGAAGAATTAGTCGTAGCCCGGGCGCTTGATCGGCTTCCACGATCTAATGCAAGACGGATGTTTTCGAGGCCACGTGTGTTTGTGGTTTATAAAGCCTTTTATTGTGAGTCTGGTGTCTTTCCAACTGAGCTCTGTATCTCATCAACAATCCAGTGCACAAGGTTTATTTACGTCAGTCAACTGAAGGAATGTAATGTGAAGGGATTAATATTTTGATGTTAAATAAAATAAAACTGATAGACAAAGGCCATGCCTCTTTTTGGCTGTGACTCTAAAACCACACCTCCTTTGGCTGTGACTGATGGAGGCCACACCTCTTTTTAGCTTCGACTCTGAGGCCAGATCCCTTTTTTGCTTTGACTCTGAGGCCACACCTCTTTTTTTGCTGTGACTTTGAAACCACACCTCTTTTTTGGCTTTGACTGATAGACAGAAGCCATGCCTCTATTTGCAGTACTAATACACAGGCCACGCCTCTTTATGCTAATCTGATACAGGGCAATGCCTCTTTTTGCTGTGAATGAGAGAGGCCACGCCTTATTTTGCTGTAACTGATACATAGGTCCTTTTTTACTTAATGATTCTTTTTTTTCTGTGACGCTTTTTTTTATTATTGCTCAATTCATCTTTATTTCTATAGCACTTTTCATAGTGGACATTGTCTCAAAGCAGCTTAGCAGAACGCCGGGAATTAAAGAACAAAACATTTTAATATAACTATATGTGTGTTTATCCCTGATGAGAAGCCTGGGCTTGACTGTGGTGAGAAAAAACTCCCTTAGATGGTATGAGGAAGAAACCTTGAGAGGAACCAGACTCAAAAGGGGAACCATCATCATTTGGGCGACATCGAGTGTGATTATAAATCATAATAACTAATTCAAAACAGGAGAGTAAGAAATATCATGAGTGTGTGAGCGAGTTGTGTCCTTTCTACAGTCTTCTGCAATCACTGAAATTGTGACTGATAGACTTCCACTGGGACTGACAGGAAATACGGAGCATTGTCAAAGGAGAGTGATATGATCAAGTTAAACAATGTGCACTTTTAATAAGAAAATCAAATTGCTGTGTGGTGTCTGTTGGGGATTAGATGTCATTTTAAAGACAATTTTCTCAACTTCAGGTCTTTTGTGTTTCTGAGCTAACAGTCTGTCTGTGTGTATGTCTCGCCTCGTCTCGTTCTCTCTCTCCAGGCTCCCCGGCTTTACCCAATAACATGGCCTACTTTGGCAGCTCTCAGGATGAGGACGAGCTGGAGGACGACGAGGAATGCGAGGTGGAGAAGCCGCCCAGCGTCGCATCCACATCCTGCCAGTCCACACCACGGAAAGGCAAACCACCCGGCAAACTCAACGGACACGGTGAGACGAGAGCTCTGGGAGTGGTCGCTTACAGGTGTTACTTTGATACGTCAGAAATAGGGTTGCAAAGGGCCGGAAAATGTTCAGTAAAATTCCAGAAACTTTCGACGGGAACTTCATCTGGGGAATGTTTGGAAATATTCAAAGTTGGAAACTTACCAGTAATTTGTGGGAATTATTCTAAATTTCATTCATGCACAGTGCATGTAGGGGGGTGTGGCCTCAGTAGCCCTGCAGTAAGTGTGCATGTGATGAATGTGAAGGGTAGAAGTTCAATCTGGTTGTTTAAACCAAAACCCAACTACATTTAAGTTCCCAGTTATAGGCTAACCTGCAATTTTGTGAATTCCCAGTTTATTCCTGTAAATTCCCATGGAAAGTTTTCAAACTGGAAAATTCCTTAGATTTTGCAACCCTAGTCAGAACACTTTGGGCTCCTCTAAGCAACAAACAATCTTAAGAGATTTCAGATTTTGACGATGATGGTGGTGATGATGTTGGTGATAATGATGATGGTGGTGGTTTATAACTGCTCTAAAGCTTAATTCAGTGCCAAAATGGAAGTCATTTCTAAATTCCACCTACAAGCACCACATAGGATCAGCAGTTTTTCAGGGTGCTGCTTGTCACATTAATATGATCTTGCATTCATCATTGAGCAGTGATTCTAGCTATTAGCTTTGGGTACCGAATTCATACTTTGGCACTGGATCTTTTGGTACTCGATTTCTGAATGTAAAAGCACAGAACTAATGATAGCAAAAAAACAGTAAAATCATTTAACGGTATAAATGTTGAGGATGAAATATATAGTCACAGATGTGTGTGTGTGTGTGAGAGCGTGCGATGACTGGGGAACTCGCGTGGGAGCGCGGCGCGACGCTTCATCTCTCCTCTCCAATTATCACTTAGTGGGAAAAGCGGTAACAAGGTGTTAATGTATTCAGCCGACAGCTGTGCAGAGGGGCGCTGTAGGCTCGACACACACCCCTGAGCGCCTCCTCCACACGCACACACTCACGTGCACACACCTTACACATGCTGTCTCTTTGTCTCAGTCTCTGTTATTTATCTCTCTCACACCTGTGTGGTTTCTCACTCAGCTCTCCCACCCTCAGTACTACATGCTGACGTGTGTGTGTGTGTGTGTGTGTGTGTGTGTGTGTGTGTGTGTGTGTGTGTGTGTGTGTGTGTGTGTGTGTGTGTGTGTGTATACGTACGCATCAGGAGGGTGTGTTAATGAAGCTCCATGTTAAGAAGGTACCGGCATGTCAGTAGTAATGAATGCTCCGAGCTGACAGGTCTGTTTAATTGCACCAGCGCGTTATCAGTAGCAGATGCCTCTTTTTGCGTGGTGTGTTTAGTAGCAATAAAAACAGCACTTAGTAGAAAAGGTGGTTTGCCTCTCGCACACACTTTCTCACACACGACGTACACAAACGTCGGTATGCTTTACTGTCACTGGAGTAAGCAGGAGTTTGATCCTTTGGGGGTGCTCTGTATTGTAGATTAAAACGCCGCGTTCTGATTGGTTGATGTGTACGGTGATTTGTACTGTGCATCTGTTAAAAGAAAGAAAGAAAAAAGAACAGGGTAGAGCGATGGCCACATGATGGCATGCGTCCTAATGCTTTCGTTCTTCTCCCGTCTTAATAAGTTAATACAGAAAAACGGCAGTTGTCTTGTTCGTGTCTTGCCTTCCAAAAAGTACACTTCTTGACTTTCAAATTATGTCCTAGAATAGAATAGAATACCCTGTAAAATGAATTGCAAGCATTAAATATGGACTGGACAGCACTGGACAGCACCCCCTTGTGGCCCCCTTTCTCTAGTTTATGCTGGTCGCATTAACTTAAACCACTATGCAACTCCTCACTAAATCATGACATTGTTGTAGCACAACCAATTGAGCTCTAAATACAGAAAAGCACAATCCAAGGAATCGTTCACTTTTTTATAACTAAATGAACAAACTAGAGCGCTGGAATAAAGGTTGCGCAATCAGCCGCTATTATTGCTCCGTATCCGATCTCGTATGGAATCGATCCGATCGGCTACTTCAAGGTGTCTTTTAGTCATAGGATCGTGAATCATTTATCGAGGCGGCCGTCGTGTCATCTCCCAAGGTGAGACACACACCTCTAGTGTGTTAGAACTTCGACTGCGACGTCTGAATGCGTGATCGTGAGGAGAAACCGGGCGTCTGGCCAGTCAGTCACCTGATCTTTGCTTCCCACTGAAACTGTCAGAGGTTTCAAGTTCCTTTGCTAGACTTCCAATCCAGGGTCAGGCATGCAGCTGCTGATTGGCCGAGCTCACCCTGGTGTAACGGCGTCTGGTGCTTCTTAATTTCCACAGCTTTTTTTGTCACTATTTATTGCTACATCCAGTCTAATTTCAGTCACTTGCTCAAGGTGGGTATCGGATCCTTGAATTCTGCTTTTCTGGCCTCATCTTTTTCAGAGGTCTGTATCAAGCAAGGCACTTTACAATGGCACACAGAAGAACCAATGTGTGTAAGACCCCAATGCTTTAACTTTCATGTTATGCATAATCCAAGTGCCATAGTAGCTCCTCCAGACTCCTCTTCCTGAAATCAACCTGAGCTCCAGCTGGCACTTTTCCAACTTAGAAATACCTGTTAGTATTAAATCCACAGTAAAAGAATAATGTTAGCCTGCTGTAAATTATGCAAGAAGACCAAATGCATGTTAATTGTCAGTTTAGATTAAGGGGAAAGTTAGAGCTTGTGATTAAGTCTGTAGTACCTTAAATCTCGTCAATTCTCCTTGGCTGCTACCCTGTAGATTGAACTTGATGTACTTAAGTATCTCCAATTTCCATATTAAGAACTTTTTTCAGGAACCCAAAATGTCAGGCCAATTCCTTTTTAGGACTTCAGGAATGCTATTGAAATTTCAACTCCAGAAACTTCTTTAGGGTGCCCCCGCAGAAACCTTTCCAGTACATATACAACTTTAGGCATTTTGCCAGTTCAGGATCCTTTTTCAGGAACCCAGGAGCCTTGAGCAAGTTGAGCACAGGAATCCTCTCCAGAGCTCATAAACTTGAGCTGGATTGCCAGGACAGGCACTTTTTAAATCGCATTCTAGTCTCCACCACAGAGACCTCTTTAGGAGGTCCTGAAAGCACAATTCCACCATATTAGACAAAATATGAAATTTTCATGAAATCTTTGGGCATTTTGTCAATTCAGACAATTTTTGTGGAACTCAGGAATATCATGCAATTTCTTCCATTGGAAAAGTTTCAGGATCTCAGAGACTTTCATTAAATGAACCCTAGTTTTTCTGGCGTGGGAGGAGTGTTGAATCTATGATGATCTCAGATGTTGGGATGATTAACGAGTTGTTTAGGAGCACCAGGTTCCACAACTCCAACTGACTGTAGAAAGTACATTACTCATAATCACACACTCCGGTGCTTATAATATTTTTGTAACGTTTTAATGATCACACTCTTGGTGTCAGCCAGATGAGGATAAGGTTCATCTTTTGAGTCTGGTTCCTCTCAAGGTTCTTCCTCATACCATCTAAGCAAGTATTTTCTTTCCACGGTAGACCATGGCTTGCTCATCGGGGATAAATACACATACATTTAAATATAAGTGAACTTTCTATCGTTCTCAAAGCTGCTTTGAAACGATGTCCAATGTGAAAAGCGTTATAGAAATAAAATTAACTCTGAGTCAGCAGTTCCAGCCAGGAATCCTAAATTATTCACGACCATTGACCTGAGCCTGCTCTTTAGATTGTGACTTCCTGT
Organism: Silurus aristotelis; assembly: GCF_946808225.1. Lineage (NCBI taxonomy): Eukaryota > Metazoa > Chordata > Actinopteri > Siluriformes > Siluridae > Silurus > Silurus aristotelis. The sequence goes on from NC_139579.1 coordinate 3,842,936, forward strand.
TTAGAGCTCACGTGGTGGTGTTACACATGAAGTATGAACCCGAGCGTGATGTTCTTTTTTGCTCTTTTCCTTGTGTAGTGTTTAATGGCCACTCTAAGCTGGGGAAGTTGAGGGACACCAAAATCAGAGAGATGATGTTGGGGAAGGAAAGGGTGGACGAGTGGAGTGATGTCCTTCAAGCCCCCACAACCAGAGCTCACACCTTTAACGGAACACACATTAAAGGAATCCCAGAGGAACTACGCAAGCAGGTAAGCTCTTGGCTTTCCTCTTCTTTACTCCACTCCTTTTTCTTTTTAGCGTTTTCTTTGTGGAGATGAAACATGACTGCAGCATCATCAGGCCTCGGGCTCTGTTTGAGAGCTTCATTAAAACGAACAAGTCTTGCTGATCAGTAAAGCAGCAAAGACTGCAAAGACAGCTCATCATCCTTTTGTTCCGTCCTTTGAATCTCACTGCTGTTATATAATTGGCTGTTCTTTAGTCTCGCTGTTTAGCGGGACATGGCCAGGTTTTTAATTTGTCGGTTGCCCCATTTGACTTCCTGGGCCATTCAAATTCTGACAGGAAATGGACGTTAGAGGTCGACTGATTGATCAGCATCGACTGATTAATCCAGCCCCCTTTTGCCATTTTCTAAGTTATCATTGTTGTCCGATTGTGCTGCAGATTAGGTGCATCTGACATACCAAACCATACGTGTATGTGTACTGCCATACCAGCAGGTGGCAGTAATCCGATCATAGAAGACATGATTGGAAAAAAGTTATACGAATCTGTTTCTAAGTTGCAAAGACAAGAGCAAGAATGACTGCATGTCTGTGCTTCCTTCTTTACCCCCTCATTCTTTGCTTTCGTCCATTCTGTTTTTCGCAAAGCTAAACAGCCAATCGGACTTCTCTTTCTCGTCGACGAGCTCCGTCGGCCATTTTTGACAGGCAGAATCAACCGGGCAAACGGCTGATACCATCCGACTAGAGGCAACGGCGCAGAAAAATAAACGAAATCCAACTGACATTTCCATATATAATTAATTGGTTAAATATGATGCTACATTTGGAGAGAAATTGAGAACATTTAGAGAGAGAAGTGAGTAACGTTTTTGGAAATGTATTGTTTTTGATCCTTCAACCAGCTGTAGTTTAGGCTACAGGTAGATTCGGGTACCAAAACCTGTGTGCCAAAAGAGGCACTTGTGGTGTTAAATAAATGTTTTTAGTTTCAAAAATCTGTACTTATCAAAATCCGTTTTTCTCTCTATCTCTCTCTCTCTCGCTCTCTTTTTTTTTTCTTCTCACCTCAGTTGTTTAAGAAGTCTATCATCACACCCTAGATCAATCTTGGTACTTGGTAATCTTGTATTCCCCTTTGCTTTCTTTATTTCTCTCTCTCTCTCTCTCTCTCTCTCTCTCTCTCTCTCTCTCTCTCTCTCTCTCTCCCCCCCTCTTTACTTGTTCCTGTCTTCTCTTTCGGCTAGCCGTTTTGCTCGGCTGGGCACAGTGTGGTGACGGGCATCGCCACTGCGGTGACTTTGCTCTTGCACTGTCTCTCTCTCTCTTTCTCTGTTTCGTTCTAAGTCTCGCTTGCTCACTCGCTACACTCCCCCCCCCCCTTTCCTTCGGCGTCTTTTCGAGCAGACTAAACAATCCCAGACAGAGCGAGTTTGCTCTCACGTGTGTGGCGCCTCAACAGATCTGAGTAATGGAGCCTGTGAGCCCTCTAGTGGTCACGACACTCACTACAGATGCAAGTTGATCTCGGATCATGTGAGAACACACATACGCAAAGCACACAAGGGAATGAACGCTAAGTGGAATTGGCATCACATGTGCGCGCGCACACACACACACACACTGCACTCTCGCAGCCTGCTGGCCATCAGCCTCGTTTTAAATGGAGGACGGGATGGTGCTGTTTCCGAAGGAGCTTGGCACTTTGAACAGGCATTGCGAGTGGGTGGAAGAGGGTGGTGCTGCTCTTATTAGAAGATGAGAGCAAGAGGTTGGTGGATGCTGAAGGTGGCTCTTCACAGTGGACGATCTGTTTCAGCTGGATGAGAAGGTGTTGTTTTAGAGAACGGTGCTGCTTTCATCAGGGCAACCACGAGGAAAACAAGCAGTGTTTTCAGGAGACCTAAGAAAAGCACTGGCCTCTTAAATGCTAATGGTTGTTTGAAGATGAAGGTGTTTGAAGGGGAGGTCAGTGGGAAAACAGATTGGTGCTGGTTCATAGGGTGAAAAGATGGGGGGGGGGGGGGTAGGTGGTTGCACATTTAGATGGAGGAAGCTGGTCGTTTCTCAAAAGGATGCGAGTTAAAATTCCAGCGCCACCACTGTTAGCAAGGTCCTTAACCTTCAGGTGCTTGTCTGTATAAATAAGATAATTGTAAGTCGCTCTGGATAAGGCCATATGCCAAATGCTGTAAATGTAAGAGGGTGGTGTCTTATGGCATTTCTAGGGGTGGTGTTTTGGTTTTATCTAGATAAATGCGGGGTAGGAGAGGGTGTGTGGACTGGAGATGGTGGAGCGTGGTCATGATGGGTGGTGCTGTTCCAAATAAACATTTAAATAAAGTGTTGTACAGGGCGTGTTGTCTTAATGGCTAGAGAATCAGCTGAAGAGTGCTTTGTCAAATCGAGAACAGAGGGTGACGTAATTTCTTTCACAAGACGTTAAGTGATGGTGCGGTTCATTCAGACGAAGAGTCCCAACAAAGTGTCCGCACACCTGCCGTGAGCAGCAATCACCGCGCTTTGTATAGAAACGCTCTCTATAGGGATCCTCTCTCCCCCCCCTCCGACCATGCCTTTCCTTTCTTCCTCCCCTCCCTCAGCTTCTCCTTGTGTTACGAAGGCGGAGCGACAGATGAAGGCGATCACGTTTCAGTCCCCCTTATCATTTAATAGCCTCTTCTTATGTTTGGCTGAGCCTGATAGGAATACAATTCGGGCCGTGTCGACCGGCTCGGCACACTGATGGATCGCAGTGGCTCAGGCGCATTTCACTTAATAGTACCTCCTGTGTGGACCCCCCACACACACACACATACATACATCTCCATACGTGGGAATATAGCTTGAGGATGCCCTGAAGGTTTTGCACCCGAGGGACTTTGAGCAGGCATATATATATATATATAGTGACACTGTGCTAACTATAGTTTCTTTCTATACCGCTGGCATTGTTGCGTATGTTTTCAAGGTGGGTAAAAATATGAACAATATTTTAAAAAGTGACACTGCGTTAAACAAAGTTGCTGTCCGCCACTCAATATGTTTGTGAGGATACTCGGATGTTCTGAACATAAAAAGGATTGCATATAGTTGAAATTGCTTAGTGCTTTTGCGAAACGGTATCCGTGGTAACAGAAGACGTGAAGTAAACCGGAATTAAAGTGGAGGCCTGGTGAGAAGAGAAGACGCAGCCTGATATTCCCATAACGCGCTTTAACCCATACGAGTTTATGTGTAACTGAAGCATCGCCCGCAGCAGCAGGAATCTGCGGGGGCTCTCAGATCTGCCGAGGAACACCAGACTTTTATTTGAAGCGTTTAGGCTGAATTACCAAGCTTAACGAGACCACTCCATATCAGACTGATTATAATGTGCTTTCGCTATAAACTATATTCCGGGAGTCATTTTACCACCAGTAGCTGGCACCAAGTACCTTTCTCCCCATTAGTTCCTCTCTGTGATTTCTGTCTGTTCTCATTTTTTTCCCTGTGTTAATTATGCCCTGCTGTAGCCAGGGCTTTTGGAGTACATAATACAGATTAGGATAGCTGAGTGAGGCTTGCTAATGGAGCCACCAATCCCAAGAAGTTGCACTCGTAGCTTTGCAGACACAGGCATGATTTTAAAAGCAATGAAATAAAATTTTTGTACAGAAAATTTCTTGGGTCAAAGAATTAAGGTCAAGAAGGATCATGTGGTTGAAATAAAGGTCTCAGTCGGAAGTGGGATCCTGTGCAATGCTATGCATAGTCTCATGTTCAAGAGGATTTTTTGTTTCTTTCAACAGTCAGGTCTCCTGTTTAGGCCACGCCCACACTTCAAATTGATATCTGAAGGTTGATACCTGTGTTTGAGGAATGGAATGGATACTTATAGTGTTGTGTTACACTACCTACAGTGCAGATTTATGGATTCAAAGCATATTTATTTCTTGTTTTTGCTCCGAATGTCTCTTCGTATCTTCTCATATAATTGGTCGCTCCATTGCTTGTGACTGAAAGCTGTATATCAAATGTTCCGACTGACATTTCTTCTCAACCTGCTTCTGTTTAGGTGTCGAAAGTGAACGGCTTCTCGTTGAACTCGGCTGCTGCCAAAAAGTCGAAAGACTGCCGCCTACCCTCCAGAACTGTGAAGTACACGGCCACCGTGACCAAGGGCCACGTCACATACACCAAAGCGAAAGGAGAGCTGGTAAAGAAAGCCAAACTGAACCACAGCAAACATGCTGCTGCTGCTGGCGGCAATCAGCATCCAGCCAGCAACGGGCTTGGTGCCCAGCCCCCTCACTCAGGGAAAGTCCCAAGTGGCAATGCAAAAACCCGCAAACAGGTGCTGTTAACAAATGGGCTGCATGGCACAGCCAATGGGGGCGCCAATGTTCGCTTCAACGGGAGGATTAACGGACTCCATATCTTGAAAGACGACGAAATAGAGGACGACAGTCGGCAAGGACGGCACGGTCTGCGCAATTCCAAACGCAGGATGGATTCAGGGCCGGAGGTTATAGAGCCCAAATCCAAGGGTTTGTTCTCAGAGACTAAAAAACCTAAATTGGCATCACTTCCTGTAGTGGAAACACGCAGCAAAAAGGTGCTAAACCAGGACAAGGCTTCGACTGCTCTTGCTAATGGGCACAGCATCACTGAAACGGCTGCCTCACCTACACCAAAAACAGGCCCCACGCCTGCTCCGGCCTCCCCAGCTGCCCCAGGCTCCGCCCACCAGAGCCCAGCCAATCCCGAGCCGGCAAGGCAACGGCCCAAACGGGCCTCCGCCGGGAGGCTGATGTTCATCCACAGGGCGCAGCAGAGGGTCAAGAGCTGGCACGCTAACTCTAATGCTAACACTACCTCAACCAGCAGACTCTTGAGAGGGTCAGAGCCTCAGACCACACCTCAGCGGGTGGAGCGGGAGCGTGAGAGGGAAAAGGAGAGAGAGAAGGAGCGTGAGAGAAGCCGGGCAGGCCTGGCAGCGCTGCCGGAGGCTCCAGTTTTTCGCCCTAACTCACGGGAGTTTCAGGACCCTCTGATGTACTTGGACACGGTGCGAGAATGCGCGGAAGTGAGCGGGTTGTGCCAAGTTGTCCCGCCTCCTGACTGGCGTCCCGAGTGCAAGCTAAACGACGACATGCGCTTCGTCACACAGGTGCAGCGAGTGCACAAGCTCGGCCGCCGCTGGGGCCCCAATGTTCAGAAGCTTTCCTGCATCAAGAAACACCTCAAATCTCAGGGCATCAGCATGGAGGAACCACCAGTCATCGGTGAGTTTTTCACAACAACTTTTTTCCCAAAAAGGGTATCCCCTGTTCTGAAGTTACCTGAGTGCTGTAAAAGAACCAGGACTTATATAAATATATTAATTTAAAATAGTGTTGCTTTGTAATCATACACCACATAAGGAACATCACAAGCCAATCATGTGACTTTACCCCAGCAACCACACGTTAAATACAAGACTGCTGTCACCTCTTGTTGTGAAGCAGTAACTCACTTAAATTGTCTTTTTTATTTGCCCCTCGGCATGGCTGAGCATTTATATGCTCTAGAAAGCTGCCCTGAGACTTACAGTAACCTACTACTGTGTTTTCTCTGGGGCTTGCTGGTTATTATAGTTATGATTTGGAGCCCTACAAATTCAGCTGTAATGTTGGAAGTGTTCCAGGTGGAAAATTAAACTGTAGGGTGTAGACTTCTGTTCAATATCACTTCTAAAGGTTTAAAAAAAAAAAAAAAAAAAAAAGCCAAGCAATTACTTGCTATTCTTTTATATTTACATGAAGCGGTATAGGAAATGAGTTCTATCTTTACCTCTTAAACTAGAGACTCTTTTGAAAAAGGGAAGTATTTTTATTAGTATACGTGGTATGCAAGAGTTTTTCGAGGGGTTTCCTGGTATCGGGTTTGTTTGAATGATTAATATCCATTGCTCATGAATAAGCAAACACTCCAGTGTAATGAAAGTCAAGGTGACCAATTTTAATCACAAGAATGCTTTGGGGCAGGAGTTTAGTTAATTTTGCAGAGCATCGATGTTTACTTAAAAAGGCTAAAGTAATGTAGGTTTTGTTCAGCTTTCAAAAGCTTATTTGTAATAAAAGCTTAAGGAAATTGGACTTGGCTCTTATTAGTAATATTATTTAGAGGTCGACAGATTCATCGTTTTTTTCCGATCAATTGGTACCGATTGTTTGATTGCTGGAAATATCGTTAAAATCCATACCGATTTTCGGCTTAAGGTCGTCGTTACAAGAGCGGCCTCTTGGGGGCGAATCACTAACTCCACGTGCTGTTTGTTTTTACACACGAGACTGCACGCTGCACGGAGAGTGCTATATTATATTCACTAAATATAATTTATTATTTGTTAATTATAACATTATCAATTATATAATCCTATTTATTAATAGAATTGATATATTAATTTGAATAGAATTAATAATATATTAATTATATTAAATAATATATATATATATATTTTTTTTATTTAGCGCATTTTCATGATTCAGCACTTAATTTATTTTTTCGTAAAAAAGTTTAGTATTATGCAAGTTTTATTTTTTATTTTTTACCCAGTATTGACTGACTAATCGATTATCGGAAAGTACGATTCAGCCTAGCTATCAGTATCGGTCGACCTCTATTATTATTAATGGACGATCATGTCATCAGTTCTAGGATTAAAGAGCTTCAAGGTGACGCATTTTATAATTTAAAAATAAAAAGTTTGGGATAAAAAAAAAAACCTTGATGTTTTAAAGGAGTTATCATGTTGAATCGAGGGTTAAACCACATATCTACAAAATATACTGCGCAATTAGGAAAAAACACACCACTGTTCCTATACAGGAGGCTGCGAGGTAGATCTGGCACGCTTCTCCGAACTGGTCAGTGACATGGGTGGCATGCAGCGCGTGATGGATCTGAAGAAGTGGAGCCGTTTAGCCGATCTGCTCCGGATCCCGCGATCGGCTCAGGAACGGCTGGCTAAACTCCAGGAGGCCTACCTGCAGTTCCTTCTTTCCTACGACCAGCTGTCTCCACACGAGCAGCGTCGCCTCGAGCACGACGTCCAGGCCGAGAAGGAGACTCTGGAGCGCCGCCGGGGGCCCCTGGAGGGCCACTCCGAGAGTGGGAACGGCCACGCCCTGGCGCTTCCGCGATACGAGCCCAAAAACGGCCTTCACAGACCAGGCAAGGAGGTGGAGACGCAACGTAATCCTGGACGCCGACGACTTTTCAACCATGAGAAGAAGGAGGGATGTGTGGAAGAGAAAGGAAACGAAGGGGTTCTCAGCGACCAGCACAAGTGTATATATAAGGTGAGACACTGCTTTTGGAAAAGCTGCTGTTGTAAACTGGAGCTTTTCTAAAATCAAGGGCACGAATAGAATGTAAAATAGAAAATTTCCGTGAAATGTGTGTTTGGCTTAGTTTGAATTTGGTCTGGAAAACTGAATCTGGTCAAAAGCTTGTATATTTTAATAATTTAGGTTTTTCTTTTTGTGTCATTGTCACTTTGCTGAAATACAGCTGCAGCAGCACCCAGGCCACCAAACAAACTGTACACCAAACCTACACCTATACAGCACATAAAAAGGCTGTAGTGTGTGTGTGTCTGTCTGTGTGTGTATCTGTGTGTCTGTCTGTGTGTGTATCTGTGTGTGTATCTGTGTGTGTATCTGTGTGTGTGTCTGTGTGTGTGTGTGTCTGTGTGTGTGTGTGTGTGTGTGTGTGTGTGTAATTGCTATAAATGCTCTTATTTAAGTTAATTTAACACACACACACACACACACACACACACACACACACACACACACACACACACACACACACACACACACTCTCTCTTTTATGTAGGTGTGTGTTTGTGTATGCTCCATGTACACTGTACCTGGCTTCCATCGTTAACTCCATTTTCTCCGTTCTAATTGAAACCGTACGCCTGCTGTGCGCTCTCTCACTCACACACACACACACACACACACACACACACACACACACACACACAAGAAGTTCTACAAGGTTTTTATTTCCAGCTCAAGTGCAGGCAGATTTATAGAGCGCTTCAAAAGCACCTTCTACTTTCCCCACCGAGTGTGTCTTGGGGAAGGTTTGTGTTAAACGTGATCTCTCTCTCTCTCTCTCTCTCTCTCTCTCTCTCTCTCTCTCTATATATATATATATATATATATATATATATATATATATATATATTTATAAATCCTTCTCTTTCTCTCTGTCTACATCCCTCCTTCTCGTTCTCTCTCTCTCTCTCTCTCTCTCTCTCTCTCTCTCTCTCTCTCTCTCTCTCTCTCTCTCTCTTCTCTCTCTCTCTCTCTCTCTCTTACACACACACACACTTGTGCATGAGAGTGGCTCCAGTTCTTTGGGCCCATGCTGGTTCCATCTGTTCCCCTACATCGCTATCTGTTCCATCTTGCATGGCACACTTCTCCAGTCCAGCATCATCAAACGCCGATATAAAAGACACGTGTAGACACTTACAAAGGGACAGATGCTAACTGTTCTAGAGTTCCAGATATTATACAAAAAAAAAAAAAAATTTTTTACACTTAAACCCTTGACCTATTTATTTTTATTTGTTTAGGCTTTGATAGTTCTACCGTAGGATTATTTCCATTTGTATTTGTTTCCTTCAGCTGCACCCTGAGCTGCATTAGCACTAATGGAGGGCCTCAATCTTTAGTTTTGAAAGTGTTTCACTCTTGTATTGCCTTCAATACGCTTTCTAAAGCTCCAGGAAAAGATCCGTCCTTCCCAAATGCATTCAATTGAAAGTGATTTAGCGTAAACATGGCTCGTTCGCTGTGACTCATCCGAACTTTAGCGATTGGCATTTTTGTGTGTGGAGTTTCCCAGCTGCCATGTGCACGGTGTGGCAAGGGAAAGCCTCTACGTGTCTTCTGTTAGCTCCAGTATTGGGGCGGCGGGGACTAAACGAGGAAGTGGTGCGGAGAGGATGTATTTCTGACTGTGTGTGTGTGTTTGTGTGTGTGTGTGTGGCCTTCCAGGGGAGATCAGTAGCGCTGACCACTTTCTACAGAATAGCCAGGAACGCGATGATAATGTGTTTCAACAAGGAGCCCAGAGCATCAGAGGTCGAGGTATTTGTTTGTATTTATTTATTCATTCATTCCCCACTACATCTGCAAAAACTCAACCCCTAATGTGATTTATTGTCTGTAATTCTCATGTTTTTTTTATTATATTATTATAATTATTACTACTGCTACAAGCCATATCATGCAATTATCGAATTGCTTCTTGTAGCAAGAGTACTGGCGAATAGTGGAGCAGAGGGACTGCCACGTAGCGGTGCATTGTGGGAAAGTGGACACAAGCACACATGGGAGCGGCTTTCCCGTGGGCAAGTCAGAGCCTTTCTCAAAGTAAGAGCTTTTTCACTTCTGCTGCACGCTGATATTCTGATAATGTTTTAAAGAGTGAGAGGCGTGTGTATATACACACACATACAATGTCAGAGACAGTGAAGGAGACACATGGAGTGAAAGCGCGAGAGAGAGAGAGAGAGAGAGAGAGAGAGAGAGGGGAAATAGAGAGATACACACAGACAGAGATGGATTGAGAGAGACAGAAATAGACAGAGAAACGGGCAAAACGAGAGCTGTAGACAGAAAGAGATAAAGAAAAGGGCAAAATAAGAGAGAGACAAAAAGCGATACAGAGAAACAAGCAAAAACTAGAAAAACACAGTGTAACAGGCAAAACGAGAGACGCACGCAAAGAGATACAGAAACGGCGAAATGAGAGAGAGAGAGAGAGAGAGAGAGAGAGAGAGAGAGAGAGAGAGACAAAGAGAAACAAGTAAAACAAGAGACACAGACAGACACAATGTAACAGGCAACACGAGAGAGAAACAAAAAAAAGACGAAAGGAGAGAGACAGAGAAATAGGCAATTTGAAAGAGATTCACAGACAGACAGACAGACATACAGACAGACTGACATTAAGAGAAAGGGAGAGGAACAGAAAGAGAGAGAGACAGAGGGACTCCCTCCTGGATTAGTACGTTTCTTGACTCTTATTATTTTTTTTCCTCTGTTTATGTAGACACGGATGGAACCTCACTGTCCTCCCTCACAACTCCGGCTCCATCCTGCGCCACCTCGGTGCCGTGCCCGGTGAGTCTCCGTCTATCTGCTGCAAGTCTCAGAACTACGAGTGTGTGTTTTCTATTCATTTACTCTCTCTCCTTCTTTCTCTCTCTCTATCTCTGTACAGGGGTGACTGTTCCCTGGCTGAACATTGGCATGGTCTTTTCTACCTCATGCTGGTCACGAGACCAAAATCGCCTTCCATACATCGATTACTTACACACAGGTGCTGACTGCATTTGGTAAGTGCCTGACTTTAATATCACATCAGAGAGGAGTTTGTGATTCTGAGGGCAATTAAAGGGGCAGTTTGTACTTTTTTATAAAGCATAGGAGCTTTTAAAAAGCACTTCACTTTCCCTAATACATTTATTTATTTATTTATTTTAGAAAACAGAGCACTTAAAAAAATGTATAAATAAAGACAAAAATTCAAGAAAAAAAGGACTCTTCATTTCGGATCTACAAGTTCCTGTTTTTTCAATCGTTAGTCCAGAAAGTGGGATTTGACACCAGTACACACACAGCTTACACTTACAAAAACAAACATTCCATATAACATAGTACTGAACTTTATTATAAAAACAACCCATTACTGAATCATGATAACGTGCTGAATTAAATAAATATCTCATACATATGCAAATATGCAAATGTAATATAGCGCTCTCCATGCAGCATACGGTCTCATGTGTAAAAATCAGTGCTATCAGTGATTATATATTTGTTTTTTTATATATAATATAATGTATACGTGTGTATATATACAATAAATATTAGAAATATGTCTGAGTAATTGCCCAAAGTGCTGAGAAGTGCCAGAAATCAGACCATAATGTATTTGGAAATGTATAGTTAATTTTATTCATATTAATGTCTTAGTAACACAAACTATATGCTAATTTTTCATTCAGTTATTTATGAGAAACTTAATCAATGACTAATCATACATCCGATAAATGTAACTACAACGTTCGTTACATTCGACATGGGTTTCTAGATTCCGTGTACGGATTTAGAAATACAGCTGAGAGAGGGCGGGAGAGAGGGAGGGGGAGAGAGAAAGGGAGAGAGAAAAAAACCTGGCCGAGAAAGGCGAGAGGAGACAGGACTCAGCATCGAGGCATAACTGATCACAGCAAGTGTTGCTCCTGTGAGACTGTGCACGTGCACACGTGTGAACTGACTCATCAAATAAAAAAATAAAAATAAAAAAAAGGCAGTTGCTATGGTAGCACACAGCTGGCATGGAGTGCTCTTTTTCTCTAGTGACACTTGCTCACACACACACACACACACACACACACACACACACACACACACACACACACACACACACACACACACACACACACACACAGAGAGCTAACGTAGGGTTTCTTGCTGTGCTGTGCAGGTATTCGATCCCTGCTGAGGAGAAGGCTAAGCTTGATAAAGTAGTGCACACGCTGCTGCAGGCCAACGGCACACCGGGACTCGAGATGCTGGAGAAGAACATAATGGTGAGAGAATCGTACACACACACACATTTATACACGCGCACAAATGCCACACGCATGAAATACACACACCCGATCTAATTTCCACATTATACCAAGTGCAGTGTTGATGGACAGTATTAATTCATTAATAAATAATAATATAATGCCAAATACAACAATAATACCGATGAATAATGATGAATAAAAAGGAAATAAATGCATTACCGGTAAAATGTAACCAACAGAATATTGTAGTGCCGTGTGTGTGTGTGTGTGTGTGTGTGTGTGTGTGTGTGTGTGTGTGTGTGCGTGCTCGTGCGCGTGCGTGCGTGCGTGCGTGCGTGCGCGTGCGTGTGTGTGTGTGTGTGTGTGTGTGTGTGTGTGTATAGATAAACCGACATTTTTATATCGTTATACTGATAATACCGATTATATTGTAGAAATAAATAAAGCACTTTTCATAGTTACATTCACATTTGATAGTTTTGCGTTGACAGTCACTACAGAAAAAAGAAACGCAGACAGCGGAGACTCCTTCCAAGACCTCACACTCATATTTATAGATAAATATTATTTGTTCGTATTTTGTCAAACAGTAGCAAACCTATAAACAAACCCATAACTGACAACACATTCAATAAATATACAGGAATTTATATGATCAATTAATCAATATTGATAATCAATATTCTTGGATGTGTGTGTAAGATCTCTCCCGAGGTTCTGAGTCGTGAGGGGATTAAAGTGCACCGTACGGTGCAGCAGAGCGGACAGTTTGTGGTGGTTTTTCCCGGCACGTTCGTCTCCAGAGTGTGTTGCGGCTACAGCGTGTCGGAGACGGTGCACTTCGCCACGCCGCAGTGGATGAACCTGGGCTACGAGGCTGCCAAGGTAAGGCTGGTCTCTCTGCCCTCTGCTGCCACCTGCTGGACTGATGCAGTTACAACAGTTATACCTGCCCACTGCTTTAACTTTCTGCCCCTGTTTTAAACTTGTTTTTATTTATTTTTTTCCTCCTGGGTCAGGATTTGAAATGCAGGCGCATCGCTAAGCCCTTCTCCATGGAGAAACTGCTGTACCAGATCGCTACGGCCGAGGCCAAACGAGAGAATGCACTTCTGCTAAGTGCAATCTCCTCTCTTCTCAAAGATCTCAGGTTAGTACCTTATTGGTCAGGGGGTTCACTGGTGGATGGAATCGCTTCAGTGTTTTAGTGAAAAATGATAAAGGAGATGGATGATAGCAGGAAAGAAGTTTTTTGATTGAAAAGATTAAAGTGCAAATCTGGAGACCACAAGCTTCCATAGACTTCCTGTTTGTCTGTTTTATACTTGTGAATAATTGGATTGAATGTGTGTGTGTGTGTGTGTGTGTGTGTGTGTGTGTGTGTGTGTGTGTGTGTGCAGGAACATAGAGATGAAGCAGAGGCAGGATCTCTACGAGGCTGGTCTGCTCTCCTCTGCCCGATATGGCACTCATGACAATGGCCACACAGACAACAGGAAGAAAGCACGCAAATGGCCGGCTCTCGAGTCGTCCGAGAGACGCTGCCAGATGTGCCAACACCTCTGTTACCTGTCTATGGTAAGACTGCAGTTTCATTTCCTTTATTTCATTTGGAATAAAAAAACTATTTAGATTCAAATATAAAATGATGAAAAACAATGCGGTGGTGAGGTGAATCCAGAGATGCAACCAAATGGTGTTTTAGAATGGCAGATAATTCAGTTAGTATTATTATTTGCTTAATATACGACATCACTGTTGAATTCTGATTGGTCAGGAAGTCCAGTCATGTTCTAGAAGCTTCTGTGAGGGCATCCCAGAATTTATATAAATGTGTTTGTTCTATAATGGCTATTAACGAGTAACAGCGTAGACGGCTATTGACCAGCCTATAGCCTACAGTTCACATCATCATCATCATCACCACCTAACCGACCCCTGCAGCACAGCGCCCAAAAGAACTCGCATATTCAAGTTTTCATTATTTTCCGTAGTATATAAGGATATTACAATAATATATAGGAAATATTCGAAAAGCACATTCTGAAAGCACGTTCAGTTCTTGCCTTTTCCTTTTGAAGTAAATAATTCAATGCCACATTCAGGTTAAGGCCAAATCAGTTTATTTACCATTTGGGCCCTCGTATGGCTGCAACAATATTGGCCCCTATTTTCAGTAACGATACAGGAAAGTATCAGTAATGATAGTTTTTCCGGGATGAATGTTTCGAAACATTTTGCGTTTAGTTTCCAGTTGGCCGACGTCACACACAATCTAGTGGCACATCTTCCCAGAAGAGCGGAGGTTATTATACCAGCAAGCGAATGAAACTGGGTGTTCAAAAAGCACGTATGCTCAGGTGTCCACAAACCAGTGTACAGAAAGAACTGAGTACTGAACGTTGCGTGTGTTTCAGGTGGTACAGGAGAACGAGAATGTGGTGTTCTGTCTGGAGTGTGCGCTGCGCTACGTGGAGAGAAACAAATCCTGCCGTGGACTGAAGATGATGTACCGCTACGACGAGGTAAAGCTCACCAGTCTCCTGAGTAAAAGAGTGCCTGCAGGGGGCAGCGCTGAGACTCGTTTGCTGATAATCGCAGTAGTGGTGCCCTTGTTGTTTTTTTTCAACAGCTTCGGAGATCATCCAGCCGTGTGCTTCTTTTAAATTCAGAATTTGGTTACCCATTGGATGAGTAAATATACAAAACAAAAAAATAATGTTTATTTTGTGTGTGGGTTAAGGAAACATACATCCTTGACTAATCCTCTAATGCAGATGTGGCTCAGGTGTGACCTTCTGACTCTGCATTGTGTCTCTCTTTTTTTTTTCCCTCACTAAGGAGAAAAAGTATTGGCTCCCTCATGTCACTTTTGGTTAACCTCTGCCTTTACTGCTATACATTACTGTGTGTGTGTGGTGATGGTAACGAGCACTGAAGCACGTGGGTGAGCGAAGGCTGGTCCATGTGCTCCGATCCAACAGACAAGCTCTTTTAGCTCAAACTGCTGAAGAAGTTCATGCTGTTAATGCTCGAGGGGTCACGACTGTTTTGGCAGGAAAAGGGGGACCCACACAATATTAGGCAGTTGTCTATAATGTTCTGCTTGATTTTTTTTTTTATATTTATACATATATGATGATGACTTCCTGTGTTTCTTGTCCTCTTTCGCTGCAGGAGCAGATCAACAGTTTGGTGAATCTGGTGTGCTGCAAAGCCACGAAGAGCTCGTCACAAAGCTGCAACAGCTCCAGTCCGAACAAAACCCCGAACAAGCGTCGCCCGAGGAAGAGCGCCTCCTTAGAGCTGACTCTCACCCAAATGGGCAAAAACACCACGATGGCCATCTCATAAAAGAGAGAGATCGACTCTGCTCTAAACTTCTGAGATCTGCTTTATCCCAATCACACCTCTCTTTCTCTCAGTCACGCGGATCTCTGAATCGCGGATCTTCTGCCTCCTACAGTACGGCGACACTTGCTGCATGTGAGCGAGCGAGCTGCCTTTTTTGCACTAGAGCGAAAGAAGGTTTTTTTGGTTCCTTTTGGATTCTTTTTTTTTGTTAGCATTAAGCAGCATGCTCTCTGGTCCGGTTAAAAAAGTGAGACAATTTTCGTCCTCTCTTCCGGACCCTTGTTTTTTTTTTTTGTTTTGTTTTTTTTGTTTTTTTTTTTTTGTTTGTTTGTTTTTTTTTGTCCTTGGCCCTGTCGACTGCATACACACACTCAGCCTGAACTGTGAATCGAGACATGTTGGTGCTCCTGTTTTTCTTTCTTTTTGTCTACTTTGTGTCACGATTCCAGAGACACGGTGGCCGTTCGGCCGACCTGGACTGCTCCAATTTTTAGTTTTTTTTATTAATAAATGAACACATTTGACCTCTTTGAATTAGTTGCTAAGACGAGGTAACACTTGAAAGCGGGATTCTTTTGTTTGTTTTTAATTTGAAATATCGGACGCTTTGAACTGGACTGGGTGAGACGAGACGGTCATGACGAGCTCCTGCGCTGACATTAGCGACTCCCCCTTTAACTGTGCCTGATCTTCAGATCTTCAGCTAAAGGAGCTTCGTCTGATTCTTTGGTGCTGTTTTATTCGATTAGATTTTTATTGTTATTGTTGTTATTATTATTATTATTATTATTATTATTATTTCATTTTTCGCATCAATTCACAAAAGGTTCAAACGAAAACGAGTGCTATCTGCTTTCGGAGGCTTTCAGCTTCGACATGTGCAATCGTGTTAACATTCCACACTTCCTGTTTAATTCATCTGTACCAGTTAACATTAATTTTATTCATTGTTTTATTATTGTAATTATTAGTAGTCATTTTATTGGTTGTTTTCCCCAATTCATTTCGAATTATTTTAATTTAGAGCCGCTAGGCTAAGGGGGGTATAATGTGAAATAGTTTTGTTCTCTTTTTTTTCTTCCTTACTTCATTTTTTTAATAATCGATTTCTCAAAAAAACCCATCGACAACTCGTTTTTTTTGTACATAATCTTGTAAATGTCTGTTTAAATACTTGAGCCTCTGCGTCGAGGTGCCAGGAAGAGGAAACCAGATGAAAAAACACATGATGAAGAAACAGCCTTACTTTTTTCAGTTTCTTCATTCGACCCGAGAACGTGTGCGCTCGTTGGTCGGTCGTGAGAGAGACACCTACAGGGTTCCTCTGGCATTGTGGAGAAAATCTGAAGTGCTGCTTATATCACTGATAAAAAAATAAAAAATAAGATATGGAGTAGCGATGCCCCTCCCACCTGTTTCCAGGTTACTTTTTTTCTTCTTTTTTTTTTTTTTTTTGAAGCTTTACTTTTTTTAAGAAAAGGGAGAAAAAAACATCATTTAAAAAAAAAAAAAGTTTTTTTTACATTTTTATTTCTGAAAATTCAACAATGTAGTAGCTACTCATGTTGCACTGAGCTTGCCAGTGGTGACTGTCAAGGAAAAAAAAAAGGAAAAAAACAACAACCCTATAATCTAGTTTGATGGTTGTCCTCCTTTCCAGAAGACTGAACTGTTTTAGGATTATTTAATAAAAAAAACCAATTCAGGTTTTCCTTTGGTTTTGTTTTTAACAGGAATTATAAACTGTGTTGAGTTGTCAAGTTTTTATGGCCTTACTATGTATTTTTGCAATTTTTTTGGGGTTTTTATTTTTTTTTCCTGATAGGTTGTATGAAAGATTTGCTCAACGTCTGGCAAAGTTAATTTATTCGCACTGCATCTCAGCTTTTCCACACACACGGAAAGATTTCATGTTTGTTCTATTGTTTTTCTCTCTTTTTTTTTTTTCCCTATTTTTTTTTTTTTTACTTTTCAAGTTTGTACTCAAGGTTTAATAAAAACTTATTGACAATTTGTAGCCTTTTCAGTTTGTCTGTGGAATGTTTTAGATACGATCTTTACTAAGAGTCATAGTTGAAGGGCTTCCCAATTTGTACCTCAGTTTTCATGAATGAACTTTGTCATTTTGAATAAATCATTTGCTATTATATAAACCTGTATATCATTTTAAATGAAATAGTCTGTGGTTTGGTCTGTGTTTCAGTTCATCCCAGTGGCGTTCGGTGGTGTTGAGGAGGTCCATGTTCTGTGCAAACCATTCGAGATCCTCCACTCCACACATCATACCTTGATTAAACTCCTTGTTTATTGAGCATTCATGAATGAACTTTGCACTCTTTAATTAATAATTGAATCATTGGACATTATTTATTTGTATTGTTCAAGTTTGGGAAAGAATTGGTGAGTGTTGTGGTAGTGGTGGGGAACAGTTATGGCCACCTGGGTTACATTTACATTCAGATTTCCTTGTATTTGGCAGACATCCTCATCCACAGAGACTTACATGTATCTCATTTAAACAACTGAGCAGTTGAGGGACCCAGATGTGGCAGCATGGTGCTGCTGGGATTTGAACTCATGACCTTCTGATCAGAAGTCCAAAATCTTAACAATTGCAAATCACTTCCCTTAAACAAAATATTGGGGATGCAATACCCTAACTGACCAATAGAGGTGCTTGAGCACGGTTCTTCCTGCAACCTAAAATACCTTTAGTGTAATAATTGGTGTGTGTACACCAATCAGGCATAACATTATGACCACCTGCCTAATATTGTGTTGGCCCCCCTTTTGATGCCAAAACAGCTGTGACCCCTCGAGCAGCAACAGCATGAACTTCTTCAGCAGTTTGAGCTACAGGAGCTCGTCTGTTGGATCACGGACCAGCCTTCACTCTCCACGTGCATTAATGAGCCTCGGACGAGCATGACCCTGTCGCCGGTTCACCACTGTTCCTTCCTTGAAGCACTTTTGATAGATTCTGACCACTGCAGACCAGAACACCACACAAGAGCTGCAGTTTTGGAGATGCTCTGACCCAGACGTCTAGACTTCACAATTTGTCAAACTCACTCAAATCCTTACACTCACTCATTTTTCCTGCTTCTAACATCAACTTTGAGGACATCAAAGTTATTCATGTCATCAGACATAATGTCATCATGTGCCTGATTAGTGTTTGTGACAAATAAAGGCTGTTTTTTCCAATTAAACATCGATTTTTAAAGGTGTGTTTAAAAAACAAAAAGGCTGTTTTTTCATATCGGTTGCAGGTACGTATATAGTTTTAATTCTGTAAATCCTGAAACCAAAAAATTTGTGGGAAAACGTTTTTCACAACACTATAACTAAAGGTGCATTTCTGTGCTTTACATGCATATTCTAGCATCTATGGCAAGTTCCTGGGACTTCATGGACAAGACACGAGGTCACACCAGTTCCAGTAGATTGTTTTTCTTTCTTTTTTAATAATGAACACACAGGAAAATCAGACCAACATCGCTAACGATCGTAGCTTTCTATAAACCGAGTATAACTGGGATTTGGTTTAATAAGAGGATCAGATAAATGGTATGTACCAGTGGATTTCTATACAAAACCTCATGAGATCATAAAATACCATTTAAACACACACACAACACTATATTTTCACACATATCACACTGGGGGTGGAGTGTACAGTTTGGAAAAACCCTGTACTCTATGTAGAAGAGTCACGATTTACAGAGTTCTTGGAGGAATTCTCCTGTCCTGCTTGTACATCAGCATTGATCTTCTCCCTCTCGTGCCTGACTCCACCTCTCTCAAATTCATCATCCCCTTCCTCTTCCTGGGTGTCCTGGCTGGCTGAGTCGGTGCAGGTGGATGAAAGCGAGGCGAGTTTGTGCCTCAGCTCAGCCTGCGTCGGGACCTGGAGCCTGATTTCAGTTCCGAACGACTCCACGTCGGGTTCTAACACACACACACACCAAACAAGATGAAAAGAATATACTCTCTGGAGGCCTTGTTTTTTCCATGGTAATCCTGTAATGTAATTGGGACTAATTAAAAAGCTGTTTTTAGAGCCCCCTATTGTTCATGAAACACATTACAATAATTAACATAAAATTGTTCTTACTTTTTTCTTGTTGACTACAGAAACCAGCCTTTTATTTTTCCAGTCAAACTTTAAGGATTCACCGGTGAATTACATTTACAATTACTTTCACCTGAACATCAGATTAGTATTTGCTTTTTGGACATCTTCATTCCACATTTAGTCCCCATTTGCTGTTAAAATTCCCTTCCACTCTTCTGAGATGATGTTTCACTAGATTTTGGATTGTGCCTGTGAAGATTTGTGCTCATTCAGACATAAAGGTAGTGATGTAGGTGATATGAGGAGGCCTGAGGTGCAGTCAGTGTTCACATTCATCCCAAAGGTGTTCAGTAGGGTTGGAGTCAGAGCTCTATAGCTACTTATAGAGATAATATTATATAAGAAATACTTGGGAAAAAAAGTGTCAGGTGTCACAACACATGTAAAGAAAATGTAATTCATAGATGTGTGTGTAAGTGTGTATACCCAGTACCCAGTATAGGAGAAGCCACACTGTTGTCCTCTGCACCTGAATTGAGGAAGACGTCCAATGCTTCATGGTCAGACATGTCCATCAAGTCCATCTGCTCAAGCATGTCCACATTTACCTCCATGGAAGACATGCTTCCTATTGGCTCTGCAAACCACATTAAAGGGGGAAATATCACTTCTTCTTCCCTTGTTTGAAACTATCTCATTACTCCATCAGGAATATATGTCTACAAGGAAGCGTTCTCCAAAAATTATTTGTTGTGAAGTAACCCTTGCATTTTTATTGCAGTGATTGAGTTTTGCAGCACAGTATGTAAAGTAAATAAAGTCATTATAGTTATAGTGTATTATGGATGTCCATGCTGTTACACCATCTTTCACCACTAGATGGCGTATAGCATTTACAGTTTTTCTCAATTGCTAAAACACTAAACCCTATTGTCTGAACCAAATGCTCAGTTGCCTGAACCCACTGATTGAATCAATCACTCTTTTGGCAAAACCATAAGCACTTTTCACCTGTTTAGGCACAACTTGCCAACACATTTTCATTGTGATGCACCCGTGCTGCATAATGGTGAGCACAGGTGACAAAAGTCAAACACAATTAAAGCACAAGTTTCACCACTTGAACACTACAACTCAAAATGGATCACACTTGTGGCTAATGATGTGAGGGAACATATAAAGTAAGCCAGTTTAGAGAGCACTGGTTTGTGAGACCCTACAATAGATAGAAATCTGAGAGGAAGAGTTTGTGTGAGAGGAGGTCGAGGTGGTCAGCGAAGACAAAGAACAGTAATATCTGATGAAATCAGAGCTACTGTGATTGACCATGTTCTTGTCCATGGTATAAGCATGAGGGAGGCTGGACAAAGGGTACAACCAAACATCAGTAGATTCACTGTGTCCACCATAATCTGAAGATTTAGAGAAGAGAACAGGTAATTACCTTTTTTGACATTATAGTACAGGATGTAAATGTTGACAGCAATTACTCTATGACAGACTACATACTGTACCACAGAATACTGTAAGTAAATATATGTTTCAGTACATCACTGTACCAATGTACTGTAGTATTGTCATGGAGGGTTGGTCTAACTGTTTGTAGGCCTAGTATTCCATGTATATTTTTTGTAACTCCATGTTCTCTTTTTGTAGAATTGAAAGACTGCCACATGGGGGTGGGAGGACAGGTATGTTCTCCCCCCACCAAGAGATATGGTCCGTGAGAACAATGCCATTAAACTGAGTGAAATTCAGCAGAAGATCATTGAGGACCATGTACATTTTGAGGGTCATCATCAGTGTCAGCCTCTCTACTGTTGATCGTGTCCTCAACCGCAACAGACTGCGCATGAAACAGCTATACAGAGTGCCCTTTGATCGCAACTCAGACAGAGTCAGAGAGCAAAGATTCCAGTATGTACAGGTTGGCAAATATCCAGACACATCCGATGTTGATTACTCTAAGTAGTGATTTACTGTAGTGGCCTAAATCACTTTTTCCGTATCACTTACAAAACTATATCTATTTCTACAGAGGGTTCTTCAACTGGATGCAATGGAAAGACCCCATGAATACGTGTACATGAATGAAGCTGGGTTTAATCTTACCAAATCTCACTCAATCAAACGCGATATGCTCTGTAGGGCAGCAGGATGACCACCCCATTTATGTTGTTGATTGGGACAATGTGAGTTTTCACAGAGCCCTCCAGGTTAGAGAGTACCATGAACCAAGGTTTTATCAATCTTTGCCTTCCACCGTACTCCCCTTTCCTAAACCCCATTGAGGAATTCTTCTCCTCATGGCAATGGAAGGTATATAAACGCCAACCCTACACCAGAGTAAATCAACTGCAAGCCATGGGACTTGCCTGTGGCGACATAGGTGTGGAGGCATGCCAAGCCTGGATACGGCATGCCAGGGGTTTTTCCCCCTGCTGCCTGGCCAGACAAAATGTGCCCTGTGATGTGGATGAAGCCCTGTGGCATGACCCAGTACAGAGACATGATGCTGGGCTGAGTAATGCACTTATTTGTATATTTTTGTACTTTATTTTTACATGGGCTTACTGTACACAAGTGGCAAACTCATAAGATTTCTGTTTGTTTTTACAAGTGCTACGTGTAAATGCACAAGATTTCTGTTTTGTCTTTTTGTATAAGTGCAAAATGCACAGGTTTTTTTTGTTTTGCAACATGCATTTAGCCTACAGTGAACAATAAACATTTATTTCTCCAGCTTCATGTCCTGAGCATTGTGTTTCTATTTTTCTACGTAGTGTTTAGTGACTGTTCTGTAGTGATTTTAATTTTGATTGACTCGGGGCACGATTTGACAACATAGTTCTGTTTTGAGCACAGATTGAACTGTTTTGAGGTGAAAGTTTGGTTTTGCAAGAAGAGTCTGAGGTTTTGTGAATGTAGCTTGAGAATTGGGTTTTGTGTTCACAGTTTAGAGAAAAAGAGAGCAGCTTTTCCAAAAGTGGACGCGAGTAGCAAGTTTACGACAGAGAGAGAGAGAGAGAGAGAGAGAGAGAGAGAGAAGGAGAGGAGAGAGAGAGAGAGAGAGAGAGAGAGAAGGAGAGAGAGAGAGAGAGAGAGAGAGAGAGAGAGAGAGAGATAGGATGAAGCAGAGAGGCAGAGAGAGAGAGAGAGAGAGAGAGAGAGAGAGAGAGAGAGAGAGAGAGAAAGTGAAAGAGAGGGAGGAGAGGAGAGGAGAGGAGAGGAGAGGAGAGGAGAACCAGCCACTGAAAAAACTATTAGAAACTGTATGGTCTCTCTCTCTCTCTCTCTCTCTCTCTCTCTCTCTCTCTCTCTCTCTCTCTCTCTCTCTTTCTCTCTCTCTTTCTCTCTCTCTCAGATTTTCAGGTGCTTTATTGACAAGACAAATAAATGGACTTTTGTATTGCCAAAGCATGTCAAACTCTCTCTCTCTCTCTCTCTCTCTCTCTCTCTCTCTCTCTCTCTCTCTCTCTCTCTCTCTCTCCCCCTCTCTCTCTCTCTCTCTCTCTCTCTCTCTCCTCTCTCTCTCTCTCTCTCTCTCTCTCTCTCTCTCTCTCTCTCTCTCTCTCTCTCTCTCTCTCTCTCTTTGTATTCCATATAATTTATGAGGGATTCATTTAAAGGGATAAAGTTAGAGGAACAGGTTCAGGAATTTAAAATGTCTAATTTTATACAATAATTTTCTTATTTTTGTGAAGTTGCTTCATGGCCAAAAACAAATAAAAGTGCATTAAAGTGAATTTACGGTGTGTGTGTGTGTGTGTGTGTGTGTGTGTGTGTGTGTGTGTGTGTGTGTGTGTGTGTGTGTGTGTGTGTGTGTGTGTGTGATAATACAGTATAAAATACAGAAAAAACAGCACTGATATACATTATGTGTGTCAACATTTCCACACTGTCACATTGAATACGGATACATGCTGTTAGTAGAGTTACATCACATGCATGCAGAGGGATGACCATCATGTGTGTGTGTGTGTGAGTGTGTGTGTGTGTGTGTTTGAGAGAGAGAGAGAGAGAGAGAGAGAGAGAGAGAGAGAGAGAGAGAGAGAGACGGAGGCGGCGGTAGGGACAGCACAGAGCTGCATACCTCAGGGATGAGTTAAATCAGGGCAGCGGGATGAAGGAAGGGAAGGACAGTGGAGAGAAAGAGAGAAGGGACGTGTTAGCTTGGTTTACACACATGCCCGTCTTCTTCACTGCAAGGTATTTCGGCTTAAAGAGCAGCTGCAGGTGCTTCAACTAAAAGGCATGACGTTCTACAGGCTTTCAGAAGCTTCTCAACAAGACGCATTGAGACATGATTTCCTCCCGACTTCCTCAAGACTGGGAAATAAAGCTGTGAGGATTCATAGCTAAAAAATAAGCTTTTTGAACATGTGAATAAAAACATGGCTGTTTTTAATGTTTTGCATTATTTCAGGATATCATCTTATTATTTTGAGTTCGTATCATAACTTAGTATCTCATTATTTCAAGATATAATCTCATTAATTTGAGTTAGTATCTCATTATTTTGAGTTAGTATCCTATTTAACTTAGTATCTCGTTATCTCACAATATTATATCATCATATTGAGTTGTATCTCACTATTTCTACGATAATAAGATATCTTTTTAATTTGAGTTGGTATCCTATCATTACAGGATATTATCTCATTATTTTGACTTTGTTTATCACGTTATATGGTTACCATCGTATTCAGTTTAGTATCTTATTATTATTATTACTATTATTATTATTATTATTATTATTATTATTATTATTATACTTTTGACTATGGTATCTTCTTCTTCTTCTTCTTCTTCTTCTTCTTCTTCTTCTTCTTCTTCTTTCAGCTTCTCCCATTAGGGGGCGCCAAAGCAGATCGTCCGTCTCCATACCCCCCTGTTCTCTACATCTGCCTCTTTCAACCCAACTACCTGCATGTCTTCCTTCACCACATCCATAAACCTCCTTCTTGGTCTATTGTTACATAGTAACTCAATATTTCAACATATTGCGTAATTATTTTGACTGAGCAACTCACATTATTAGAATATCATCTCATTACCTTGCTACCTCTTTATTATAATGCACAAACTCATTCGACAGAGAAACAACTTTTTACAACGACTAATTAACTCAGTATTCTGGCTTAATAAACTGTTAGTAATAATCAGTTAGTAGGTCATAATGAGTCCCCGTACTCATACCGGATTCAGTTTTGTGTATACGGTTTTTATCCCGTTTATAGTGGACTCACTGTACACCATGCCTTGTGTTCCAGCACTGACCTGTTCAGCTGCTCTCTTATACACATTTGGAGAGGGGAGGGAAAGTGCACAAGGGACAAGGAAATGACACTCGAGGCAGGGCTAGAAAAAAAAACTTGTGCATCTTATTGACTTGCGTGCCAAGCTCCAGGCAAAACTCATTCTCAGTAATGGCAGCTAAGAGCTTTCGAAAGCACTCTGTAAAGAGCAATCTTCTTGTAATATTGTAATATAAAACGCCTGGGTACACCACTGAGAAGAGTCGTTTCATCAGGAATATATTGTAAATGCATTGCGCAAACACGAGTCTAATATTCTTTACTGATACATGGGAGTTAATGACAACAGCAGTGAGGGCAATAACAAATAAGTCATTGTTGAATATATTCATTTTTAAGTCAGTATTGTGTACGCTGCCAGTCAATACCCTGCAGTTTTATTATAGTTTAATCACTAGTATTGCCACAGAACAACAAAAGAGTGCAGCGTGGCCATTATATTTTGAAATAAAGAATTACTGGTTGAGCTCAAATTCCAGTGTGACTCTAAATGAGCAATTAAACAAAGCAAAGACACTATGTGATCATATGCATATCTATGTGACGTGTTTACTGTGCTCATTAGACCTAATCAGGGTTTTTTCTCTTTTTTTATTAGATATGATCTAAATTGTTTGAACAATTTTTGAGCATTTCTCAATTTCTCAAATTCATTTCATACTGGGAAAATTCTGATCTCTAATCTTAGTAACAATAACATTTTAATAAGTGAAGATCAAACATTGGGTCACTGGATGACTGCTGACCAACTCCTGGATGACTCCGGACTGAATCCCTGTATGACTCCTGACCAAGTTCAAAATAACTCCTGACAGACTGCTGAACAACTCCGAAATGGATTCTTAAACAATTCCAAATACCCACGTCTGACCAACTCATGACTCCTGATTGACTGCTTAACAATGCTGAACTGAAGCAATGAATGACTCATGACCATAAACGACTCCTGTGTGACTCCTTGTTGACTTCTTAGTGACTATAGATTGACTTCAGAAGGACTCCAGACTGACTCTTAAAAAACATTGGATTTACAATTGAAAGACTCCATACTGACTCCTAAATGACTCTTGAATGTTTCCATTCTGATTTCTGAACAAAATCTGGGCTGAATTCATGAAAGACTCTTGACATTAGACCTTAATTACTCAGGGTTGATTCCTACATGATTTTACACTGACTCCTAAGCAACCCTGCACTGACTCCTTTATGAATCCATACTGATTCCCAAATGATCCTGCACTGATTTATGAATGACTCCATACTGACTCCTGAACAATCCTGCACTGACTTCTATATGAATTCATACTGACTCCTGAACAATCCTGCACTGACTCCTATATGAATTCATACTGACTCCCAAATGATCCTGCACTGATTCATGAATGACTCCATACTGACTCCTGAATGATCCTGCACTGACTCCTAAATATTTTCATTCTAATTCCTGAATGACTCTTGACTGATTCCTGAAAGACTCTGGTCTGACACCTGAATGACACGCTGAGTGAAATGTGGTATATAAGGGAATTCGGATAAGTTGAAACGTTTGAAAATTATGTCATTGCTTGAGCTTGATTTTTTATTTGAAGTTAATAAACACAGTTGTAACCGACTCTGACGTCTGTACTTTCTGAATCACAAGTACAGTATAATGTAATTGTTATGTGTGTGGATTCACTGCATTCCCTCTATAAGTTCATTCACCTCTTCTTTCGGCGATCTGCAGGTAGCTGGTGGACAGGTAATGCTCCATGTCCTGCTGAAATGCCTCCTCGAAGAACTTCTGCCTTTCTTTTAACTTCACCTGCTGCTGTCCTGAGTCCGCCTCTGGGACCTTCTGAGCATGCTCTGAGTCCAGCTCCGCTGTAATTGGAGGAACATTTTAATAAAGTACAAAGGTGAAATAACACAGACAAAAAAAATGTATTTTAAAAAATGAATAAAATAAAATAAAGAGGATACTTGTATAAAAATCGATCTGAAAATATTTTCTATATTTTGTGTTATCATAATTAATAATTCATTTCACAGCCTGAGTCTTGAATAACTATAGACTAGCATCTGCATGTCTCTGAAATGATTTTGTTAATGTTCTAAACAACTCTGGACTGACTCCTGACTGAATGATTCACTTCAGAACGACTCCTAATCAAGTCTGGACTGATCCCTTGAATGATTCCCAAACTGATTATGCAAAAAGCTCCTCACTAACTCAGAATGACTCCTAAACAACCCTGGAATAATTTCCAACTGACTCAGAATGATTCCTAACTGACTCTAGAACTACTCCAGACTGACTCTGAAATGACTCTAGAACAACTCCTGACAGACACCAGAATGACTCCTAACCAACTCTAGAACAACTACTGACGGACACCAGAATGACTCAAAACCAACTCATGAACAACTCCTGTCTGACTCTTGAATGACTCCTTACAGACAAGAACAACACCAGACTGTCTCCACAAGTTGCTTTTTGTAGAATAAACTCAGTGTAAATGATCATAATGTCAAAGAATGATTACTGTGACTGCAAGAGCAGCACATCTACAGCTGAACACAATGTTCTGGGTAAATTGGAATGAATCATTTATCTATTCATTGCCAGTAAGTGCAATGCAAAAATGATGACAGGATAATCCAATCTTATTACAATCATGTAATAATGATGAGACCATCGAATAAATCACAGCACCAGCTGGAGAGCAAGGACACAATGGTGTAGCGTGAAAGGATGTCGGTAATTGCCTCCGTACAGGATACCAGGGCTTTATGGTTCATTACACCTCCAATTTTCTCGGAGACACATTACCTCTAATTAACGCCCTGTGCCATTAGAAGGTTCATAGACACCGTTTCTTTAAACCTCCTGATGGCTAAGACAGCCTAAGAGGTTGGACATGCAGTTATTGCCTGCAGGCATGCCTACTGATACACACACACACACACACACACACACACACACACACACACACACACACACACACACACACACACACAAATCTCAAATCTCAGCACAGTCTGTTGTTCATTACAGTAAAAGAACAGAGAGGACTGTGGAGGAGGAACTGAATAACAGTACAGACAGGAAACAGAGAGCATCCTCATTCACAGCGCGAACACACACACACACTCACACACACACACACACACACACACACACACACACACACACACACACACACACACACACACACTCATCCTTTGTCCTCTAATCTCACTCTCCTCTCTCATCCTGCTCTCTTCTCTCCTCTCCATCTGTGTGGGCTACTGAGACTGCTCTAATACATGACAGACCCGAGGGGGCATCCACGGAGAGCCTGTGTGTGTGTGTGTGTGTGTGTGTGTGTGTGTGTGTGTGTGTGTGTGTGTGTGTGTGTGTGTGTGTGTGTGTGTGTGTGTGTTTTGTGCCTTAAATAAACATCAGCGTTTGAACTGGATTCTGTGTGGGTAGAAATTTGTGTATATTTATTTACACTGCGTATACACACACACACACACACACACACACACACACACACACACACACACACACACACACACACACACACACACACACACACACACTCCTGGGCAAAGGTTTTTAGAATACCTCAATTTGTCTTATCTTAATAAAAAGCATCTAACAAATAAATAAATGATTCAAGAAAGAAATTATGGGATTGTTTTACAAAATGTACTCATCAAAGTTAGAATTATTATTATTA
This sequence comes from Silurus aristotelis, assembly GCF_946808225.1. Lineage (NCBI taxonomy): Eukaryota > Metazoa > Chordata > Actinopteri > Siluriformes > Siluridae > Silurus > Silurus aristotelis. The sequence goes on from NC_139579.1 coordinate 3,871,252, forward strand.
TTATTATTATTATTATTATTATTATTATTATTATTATTATTAATTATTATTATTATTATGATTAGTATGAGTAGTAGTAATCTATGGGTAAAAAATACGATGGCGGTTTGATGCTATGGCTAGCTCTTCCTGTACAACCGACGAGTTCTTAGCTTATTTTCATCAATCCGAAAGTTACAAATGGCTATAAAAAGAAATCCCCCCTGCCCAAAAAAACGTGTTACCTGAATCTGTATCTAAATGCATCTTGTGTGGTAATGCAGTGTGAATCAGCACGTTACAAACTTGTATTGTGTTTTTCGGAAAATCCAGTTTGTATGTGTATGTTCATGTGTTTGTTCATGTGTGTGTTTGTGTGTGTGTGTGTGTGTGTGTGTGTGTGTGTGTGTGTGTGTGTGGCAGCTCAGCACACACAACTCTGCAAAGTTGTGATGTGTATCACTATAGTAAAAGACCTCCTGTCTTTCGGAACATTGTGGTTTGCATCAAAACCATGTTTTGTGTGTGTGTGTGTGTGTGTGTGTGTGTGTGTGTGTGTGTGTGTGTGTGTGTGTGTGTGTGTGTGTGTGTGTGTGGGTGGGTGGGCGTGTGCAGGGTGGGCTATAGATCTGCACATCCTGTGCTGTCGACGAGTGAGATACTTGAGCCGATGTACAAAAAAGATACTTTTATACAGAAAGAACCACCTACAGGAAAAACTATTCATAGCTCTGATACAACAACATAAACAAACAAATAATAATAATATATTTTTTAAAAATGTTAGAAAAGCTTTCAGCTCTGCACATAGCTCAATTCAGGTCAGTAAGTTTTCTGTCTAAATGAAAAACACTAGTACATCAGAGACTTTGACACCAAGAAGTGTTATCTTAACACTACAGGCATGGGGTTATATGAGAGAACTATTGATTATGCATAAAAAACTATTAATATTAACAATGAGTCACTGAGTACACTGTTATAGTCTGTCTGGCAACATGAATTTATAAGCTTTACACGTTGTATTCAGTGTAGTATGAAATATCTGGTACTTTACAATGATTTGTCACTTTCTAAGAATCGCTTATCCAATCAGCCAGTCAAGTGACAGCAATACAATGCATACAATCATGCAGATACTGGTCCAGGACAATGATCCGCAGTAGCAGGGATGTTGGTAGTAATGATCTGGGATTTTCATTTACAGGAGTCTTTAGAGTTTATACAGAATGGTGCAAAAAACACAAAGACTTCACGGAATGCCAAACTGAAAGATTATTTTGCATCAAATGATAATGGTGAGAAAAAAAAAATCACCTCAGAATGCACAAATCACAAGGTGGAAAAGGCTACAGTGGTGAAAAACCACATCGGGATCCACTCCCTAATTAAATCCTCTCAGGATTATTTTAGATTACAATCTACACATATGCTATAAAGACAAACGTTTGTGGGCACCTGACCATAAGATTGCTATGTGCATTCCATGTTGAGTTCCCATTCGCTCTTATAACAAGCTCTTCTGGGGACCAAGATTTCATAATGTACTTGCGGAGATTTTTGATTATTCGGGTAGAAGGGTGGTAAAAAAGTCAGGTACTGAGGTGTTCAGTAGGGTTGAGGTCAGAGCTCTATAGCAGGCCACTCGAGATAAAACTTCATCCCATGTCAAGAATATCTTCGTGGAGTTGGCGTGGTGCACAGTTGCATTGTCATGGTGGTCTTGCCTTGTCTTTTCCGATGTCCTAAAAACTTCCCTGAAGATATAAAACTGTATATCTGACTGACACAGGAGACTCCTTCCAAAAATACTGACTACTATATTGAATAATCAGAGATCAGTTATTATTATACTGAATGCAGCAGCGCAGTGCTTTGAATTTATTTCATCCTTATCTATGAATTTTGTCATCCTTGGAATGATGTATGTGTGTGTGTGTGTGTGTGTGTGTGTGTGTGTGTGTGTATGTCACTTCTGTATCCCTTGTATTTTGAAGAGAAGTAAGCTAATGCTGTGCCTAAAACCAGCATGTCCACTACACATGTAGATGCTACATGTGTGTGTGCTGATTAAACCAAATTTCTTGTTAATAAAATAAGATTAGCATTTCTTTCTCTCTCTCTCTTTCTCACTATTCATCGTATCTCGCCACATTAACTAGCACATTAGCTTGGCACAATGATGTCCACCCGCAATCTCTTGCCAATCCAAATGTCGTTAGCATCCGACAGTTACTTTAACTTAGCTTCGAGTGTTTTTCGTTGTTGTTGTTGTTTTTTCTTTGCTAGAGCCGCAGTGTGAGGAAAAGCTTTCAGGCTTCAGACAGCAGGAAGTAAACGCTTATTAGTACGCGAGTGGGGAGGACGCTGCCTGCTCATGTGTTGAAGAAAAAATATATTTAGCTCTTCAGCCAGGCTGCGAATAATCTATGGGGAAGCTAGTGTGTTATCAGTGTCAGAGTTTCCTCCCTTACCCACGCCTGCGGAATTTTTTTTTCTTTCTTTCTTTCTGTTTTAGAATAAAGATTCTCCCAGCATGCACTTGTTGAAACTGTACGAACGTAACATCTCAAATGTACCATGTATTAGATGGGGTTGGTTCGGAAAAAATTATTATTCATTGTTCAGATCATTTTCTGATAAACAATATATATTTGTTTAAACATTGGCATGGATTTCTAAGTGAAGCAGTGTTTTGTGCACACTCAGGCCATATGGGACTGTTATTAGCTCAGTCTGCTTTTGCATGTATATATTGCACAACCAGTTACACAATCTTGCACACATTTGCACTTTATTAGAAATATTCAGAATAACTCATACTGCCTTCTGGTGTATAGGAACGCTGTTTTATGTCGGAACTACATTACCCAACAGCCTCTGGTTTGTGGACCTTTAAAGAAGTAGATGCCTCCAAACATCCTGAACCATCTAGAGACGTACCAGTGCCAAATGGACCCCACTTTATGTGGAGTTTTGACATTGGACCTCCTTGAGTGTTTAAAGGCTCTGGCATGGAGAAGCTGGTGTTGGATCTGTGATGATCTCAAATGTTGAGCTATTTTATGAGTTGCTTATTAGCTCCTAGGTTTATAACCACAAATGACTGTAAAAGACTGTAGAAAGAACATCACTTATAATCTTACACTCCGGTGCTCATGTTAGTTCTCTCTCTCCAGTGTTCTGTATTGTTTAAAGACTATAATCACAATATTGATGTCACCCAAATGATGATGGTTCCCCTTTTGAGTCTGGTTCCTCTCAAGGTTTCTTCCTCATAACATCTAAGGGAGTTTTTCTCATCAGAAAAACTCATCAGGGATAAATGCACACCGTTCCCCTTGACTGTTGATTTCTGTAAAGCTGCTTTGAGACAATGTCTGTTGTGAAAATCGCTATAGAAATAAACTTGACTGACTTTACTTGACCTCTGCAGTTCCTTGTTGGTCACATGTCACTGATCACTCACACCTGTTACTGGTCACATTGACTAGCATTTGTGTATATCTTTGATTCCATTGTAAATTCTATTTTGATTAAAACAAAGTTATATAACAAAGTAAAAAAAAAATTATTACAAATTTATTTCAACATCAGTCCTCCTTTTTTGTTTCTTCAGGTTTCAGCCTGCATCCAAATAATAGATAACACTAATATCTATGTGTATGATTGTATAATTGGTGTTTGTTTCATATTTAAAAAGCTGTGACTAAACTTAATTGACACTCATTTAGACATTTGAACAACAAAAAAAAAAAAACCCTAGACACTTGTCTAGTACAAGACATCTGGCAGCACACCTGTGAGCAATGCTAATGAACAAAAACAGATGTTCGATTAGCAGAGGCATGTACAGTGTGTGTAGTGTGTGGAAATGTGTGTGACTGAGAGAACATTTCTTGTGGGAACAGTTGAGCTCGTTTAGCGCCTTGCTGTTCCTACTTCAGTAATCGTGACTGTCTTCCTCCACAGCTCAGCAAAGCCTTTTTATTTTAAACCTCGCATCTGCTGATGGATCTGGAAAGTGTGTGAGAGAGAAACAGAGTGATGAAGAGAGAGAGAGAGAGAGAGAGAGAGAGAGAGAGAGAGAGAGAGAGAGAGAGAGAGAGAGACAGAGAGACAGAGAGAGAGAGAGAGAGAGAGAGAAAGAGAGAGAGAGAGAGAGAGAGAGAGAGAGACAGAGTGATGAAGAGAGAGAGAGAGAGAGAGAGAGAGAGAGAGAGAGAGAGAGAGAGAGAGAGAGACAGAGAGAGAGAGAGAGAGAGAGAGAGAAAGAGAGAGAGAGAGAGAGAGAGAGAGAGAGAGAGAGAGAGAGAGAGAGAGAGAGAGAAAGACGCCACCATCAGTTCATTTTGTCATCCCGAAATGAAACTCTTTTGTGAGGACAGACTGACAAATCCAACACCTAATGCTGAGGGATGATAGCAGCGACGACTGAATCTCTCTTTCTCTCATCTTGTATGTCTCATATAATAAAATAATGGATAAAGCTTCCTTTCCAAGTGTAGCGTGTACTTACTGTATCATCAAATAAAAATAAATGCGTTATTCGTTTATTCAAAGAATCTCTCAGTCATATCTCTAATTTCGATTTGAATTAGAAAATCTGCTTTTACACTTTTACAAATATAATGTAAAAGTGTAAAAGCAGATTTTCTAATTCAAATCGAAATTCCATAAAGCAGACATTTGGAGAAATTAAAATGATATACAGTTATAATTTTTTTTATTTTGTAAAAAAAAATAATAAAATAAGTTTATTTTTTTATTAATAATTTTAAAGGTAATAAAATTACTAATAACAGTAATCCATTCATTCATTCATTTTCTCCCGCTTATCCGTAATTCGGGTCGCGGGGGCAGCAGTCTAAGCAGGCCCCCGCCTTCGACTGCTGCCCAATCCTCACAGCACCGTCCCTTACGGTCCCTCCTGCAGGTGGTGAGCCCACGGAAAGCTAATAACAGTAATAAATATTATAATTAATATCATAATAACAATAATAAAAATAAGGATCCTTTATTATCTTATAATAATTATGTTATTAATTGTTATTATTAAATATTAATAATTCTAATACAATTACAGTTACTTTTAATAAAATAATTAAATCATAATTTATTTTGTATATATATATATATATATATATATATATATATATATATATATATATATATATATATATATAAATAATAATAAATACAAAATAAAAAAAAATATATATAATAATATATAAAATTTGTTTATTATGTATATGTGCAATATATAACATATATTATATAATATATACCATATTTATTGAACATCCTATTCCACATTTAGTTCCCATTTACTGTTAAGGTAAATAAGGGTTTTTTTCATAAATATTAAATGTACATTTGTTTGTCCAAGCTGGATATTAAAATTAGAAAAAAATCTATATATTTTTACTATTTTATGGGTCTTTTTTTTTTGCTCACTTTTTGACATGTTCACTAGGCTTGAGGTCAAAGCTCTATAGCAGGAAATCTTGTTATGTATATGTAAAGCATATCTTCATGGAGCTGTCTTTGTGCGTAGGGGCATTGTCCTGCTGGAACACGTTTGCTGGAACAAGTCTCCTAGTTTGGACTAGTTTGGAAACACCCCTCAACACTACTCCCCCTCCCAACATCCGACAGCCCTGTGTCATCTGTGGAGACCTTCAGGTTTCTGGGCACTACCATTCTCCAAGACCTGAAATGGGAGTCCAATATAAACTCCATTCTCAAAAAGTCCCAGCAGAGGATGTGCTTTCTACACCAATTAAGGAAGTGTGGTCTGCCATAGAAGCTGTTGATGCAGTTCTACACTGCAGTCATTGAATCTGTCCTGTGCACATCCATCACCATCTGGTTTGGAGCAGCAAAAAAACAGGACAGGAACAGACTGCAGCAAACAGGTAAAACAGCAGAAAAAATCATTGGTGCTCCCTTGCCGACTCTCCAGGACTTGTACCACGGAAATCTTGGGCAGGAAAAATCACTACTGACCCTTTGCGCTTTGGACACAAACTCTTTCAGCTCCTCAAAATTCATAGCGCCCTCTGCTGCTTGTGTCTGAGGCGAACTGAGATTCAAAAACGGAATACTCTGCCAAGCCTTCGCCTTTCTTCGAACTGATTCGACATGTTCTACTTCATCGTTATTCCACCAGATACAAGGCCACATTTTATTACTCTTCACATGAAATGAACATAATTACAAGACAATGTGGTGGAAAAACAATCGCATTAGTTGGGGGGGGATAATGGCAATAATCATCATCTGATCTAAACTGAATAATTGCTCGCTCACAAACAGATACACACCCACACGAGCACGTACCCTGACGCCTCCTCGTGCACCTTGCTTGATGTGATGAGTGTGTGTTGTCATGCGTTACACACTCTGATAAGCAACGTAGGAGTGTATGTATCTGTGGGTGGACTGAGTCATGCCACCCCTGTCACTGCCACTCAGCATCCTGCACTCGCGAAATGGGTCATATTTACACACCACACAGCATTTGACCTCAAAACACAAACACACACAAACACACACACAAACACACAGACTGATTTAGAAGAAAACAGCTACAGCGTTTAACATTAGCATTATCCACTAGCAGCAAATGTCTTCATTACTGTACAAGAACATGGGACACATATTTTAACTCTTTATATTATTTTGTAATAGAAATGTACTATCCAGGTCAGTTTTTGTTTTTGTTTTTATTGTTTAATGCCAGCTATATTAAATGGACAAAGATATTGGGACACCTGGCATTTACAGCTTTATGTGGTTCTTCTCTGAACTGTAACCACAAAGTTGGAGACACACAATTGTACAATTTGGATCCAGTAGCATTAATTTTCCTTTAACTTGAACTAGGAGACCCAAACCTGTTCCAGCATGACAATGTCTCTGTGCATAAAGCCAGCTCCATGAAGATCTGCTTTACATGTAATGGAATGAAAATTCTTGAGATCTTGATTGGTCTGCTATGGCGCTCTGAAGTTAAGCCTATTGAACACATTTGAGATGAATGGGAATGCCGACTGCACCTCAGGTCACCTCATCTACATCAGTATCAGACTCACCTCATCTCATCCACATCAGTACCAGACTTTACCAACACCCTTGTGGCTGAACGAGCACAAATCTCCCCATGCACACTCCAAAATTCAAATTCTAAATAAAAAAAAGACCTATAAAAATGTTACACAATATTTCTTTTCATCTCACAGACTTTTTTTAAAAAGGGTGCCAATAATTACGAAGCACCCTGATATTAAATAGAACGATCAGAAAAGGGCTTTAAGTTTTGTTTAAATCCGTGTTCGCTCCTGACAACAGTGAATACAGAAGGTTCATTTGAGTTTGAATGAAAAGAAGCTGAAGAATCTCCACACCGACGTGGTTGCCATGGTTTCCGCCTCTTACCGTTGTTGGATGGCGATTCGAAGGTTCGGGTGGTAAACCAACGCGTAGGGTGAAGATGCATATTCGCCAAGCCGACCAAGCAAAGAACAGTGCGTGAAGAGGAGAGTGTGTGTGTGTGTGTGTGTGTGTGTGTGTGTGTGTGTGTGTGTGTGTGTGTGTGTCTGTGTGTGTGTGTGTGTGTGTGTGTGTGTGTGTGTGTGTGTGTGTGTGTGTGTGTGTGCGTGTGTTTGTGTGTGTGTGTGTGTGTGTGTGTGTGTGTGTGTGTGTGTGTGCGTGTGCGTGTGTGTGTGTTCTATAACCTTCTCCACCACACACTTCATCTCATCCTCCAGCTCTCTCACAAAGGCTCTCAGACAGCACACATTTCAATAAGCTGCATCGACTGCTACAGATAATTGATTCATCTCTATTTTCCAACAATGAAAGAGCAGAAGTTCATAAAAACTTCTGAAGAAACTTCACCAAAACCCTGTCATGACATCAACATTACACACTAAACTTACATTATATAAAGGATTCATAATTTTGGATTATAAAATCAGAATAACTCCAATGCATACAACTTAATATGTGGCATGCTTAGATATAAGACTACAGTGTCAGAAAAAAAAGCTTTTCAAACTACATTTCCCATCAGCCACTTCATGCTACATGTTTGTTTAATCCACTTAATCAAAATCACGATAATACGCCTAGCACTTGTATAAATAGCCCAAAACCTCAATCTTTGGGTCTTGTATGTCTTCCATTGCCATTCTGTTCACGATCACATTTCCTTTGCGGAGGTGGTAGTTAAGGCATTGGATCCAAAGGTCACTATTTCAGGGCCCTTGAGCAAGGCCCTTGACCTCATAGCTGCTTAATTGTATGAATGAGATAAATTTGAGTTGCTCTGGATAAGGGCATCTGCCAATCAGTGCATTATTATTATTATAGCAAACACAGGGGATCGTCCCTTCGTTTTTGTGTAATTTAGGACACTACGATGTGTGGATTTAAGCAAACAGGGAAAAATTGCCACAGGGAAATCCTCTGGTGTAAAGCATACAAGTTGCTGTCATTGTAAAATAAATAGCAGCTGGTTGTAGGCTTTAAGTAGAAAAACAAAGAGGTGCTGAAGAATAGAACTAAAAAAAGACATTGCTACAGGGTGCTTCCAAGAGTGTGTGTTTTTTCCTTCCTGCGTTTTTCAGTTATGATTAGCGCAGAAGTGACAGGAGCTGAGCTGGCTTTTGTGCTGAGGTAAAATATAAGTCTGGTGAACATGTGCTGGCTTTAGGGCAGCAGTCACATTTGCGTGTGTCATCATTCGGAAATGTTTTTGTGCTCAGGACAGCAGGAGGCGGTTGCCTGCGGGAGGTCGGCTATAACCCACACTCTTACAGGCCTGTTCATATGGAAATTCAACAATGTTGGTTATAAGGGGATCATTTCTGACGGATTTGATCATTTCTGACAGAAAACTGCTCTCAGACACACACACACACACACACACACACACACACACACACACACACACACACGACATGCAACCCCCTTAAATACTAGTGGAACTGTTTGCAAATAATGAATCAGCGGTTCAGTCTTCGGCAGCTCAAATTCAGTGTTTCCATGAAGCAGCTACTTTCCATGAAGCAGATACTGGAAACAGGAGACACAGAGATGGAGGAATTTGATCGCACCAAGTTAAAGCTCTGTATTTAGCGCGCGGTTATCTAATCACCGCTTTCTTTCTCTCAGACAGGCAAACAGGGCATGACCAGAATGCTGGAATTGCCTTCATATCATATTTCCTGTGATAAGAAAAGTGTTGGTTTTTTGGGGTTTTTTTTAGAGCTGACAGCAACAAGGGAACCAGATTTACTTTAATCTGTTAATTTACACAAACTCCTGTGTGGAAACACACACACACACACACACACACACACACACACACACCCACACCCACCCACACACACACACACACACACACACACACACACACACACACACACACACACACACACCCACACCCACCCACACACACACACACACACACACACACACACACACACACACACACACACACACACACACACACACACAGACAGAGCACTGTGCAAATGTTTTAAGCAGTCTGGAAAACAGTGCAAAAATAAATAGTGATCATTTATTTTTAGCAATTTACAAATCCAAATCAAATCAATATCTGGTGTGACCACCATCAACTCTGACATTTGCAGACTTTGTACACAGGGATTTAGATGATTAACCAATAAAACCAAGCAGGTGCTAATAATCCATAATTTCATATGTAGGTTAAAACCCGGTCATTAAGTAAAACAGAAACAGCTGTGTAGGAGGCTTCAGTGCGGAGTGAGGAACAGACAAACTCTGCTACTAAGGTCAAGTTTTATGTCACAGGTCATACACCATGGCAAGATGAAGAACAGCAACAAGACAAAAGGTAGTTCTACTGCATCAGCAAGATCTCTGCCAGGCACATATTTCAGACCAGATTGAGGTTTCAAGATGTTCAAGAAAACCTAATGCAGCAGATAAGAGACATATCATGCTTACTTCCCTTTAAAATTGGAAGATGTCCAGCAGTGCCATCAGCAATGTACTGGCAGAAACCAATAGGACCCAGGTACTGTCAGGAAAGAAGAGGCCAAGAATTGAAGATTTGCATCCATAAAGCAATACCTTCGACATGGAAACGAAACTAAACGACTTATGCACAAAAAATATAGGAACTGGGGGTAGAAAAATGGCAGCAGGTGCTCTAGAGTGAGGAGTCAAAATCTGAAATACAGTATCTGGCTGTATCAGGAGGCAAGTTGTTTGCTGAAGGGCTGGAGATTGATACAATAATGAGTGTCTGCAGACAACAGTGAAGCATGGTGGTGGTTTCTTGCGAGTTTGGCTGCATTTCTGCAAATGAAATAGGTGATTTGGTCAGGATTTAAGGTGTCCTCAATGCTGAGAAATACAGGCAAATACTTATCCATCATGCAATACCAACAGTGAGGTGTCTGATTGGCCCCAGATTTTTTCTGCAGCAGGACAACAACCCCAAACATAAAGCAAATGACAATAAAACTATCTTCAGTGCAGAGAACATCATGGACTCCTGAAAGAGTTTTGGCCCCCCCACAGAACCCTAATCTTAATATTATCGAGTCTGCCTGGGATTACATGAAGAGACAGAAGGGTTTGAGGCAGCCTACATCCACAGATGATGTACTGATGCTGCTTTGCAGGCAAAGGGTTGTTACACCAAATCTTGGTTCGATTTAGATTACTCTTCTGTTCGTTTCCATTTTTCCATTTACTTATTTCTTTTGTTCAGACAGACAGCAAATTATACATTCTTTACTTATTTTTTTACTTATATGCCTTCTGATTTCTAACTACAAACAGGCCATTGCAGTGCAAAAAAAAAACAAAAAACCCCATCAAATAAACGAGACGTTCTTTTCCTGTTCTGTCTCCAGGAAGATGCAGCTCTACATCTGCCATGTCAATCTTTATTCCATGTGACTCTCAGGACACGCCTCGGTCACACCACTGTTGAGGTTCAGTGTTCCTCTTTCAAATAATACAAGACATTTTGAAATGTCTAGAATGGAGACATCTAAAATCTCCTTTCCACAGATTGAAAGATAAGCGGACCAAGCATTCTTCTGCTACACTTACAACTCACTTTAAGTTAGTCCATAACAATATTATCAATTCATTGTCAATTATTCAATATATGTCTTAAATGGTGTTCCATGTTGTGTTTCTTTTAAACTCACAGGCATTGGGCGTTCGGTATAATACTAATCCTTGTTGGAGCTGGCATCACACAAAATCAATATGTTTAAGTAGGAAATTGAGCATAACTGAAAGAGTTTCGTATATGTCGCAATGTTCCTTACACAGAAAGCTTTTGTTTTATGTCTGAGATTAAGTTTGTAGTCCACATACTAGCGTATACACTTTAATTAATTGCAGTCCTTGTAGCAGCCATTTAAAAGTAAAAGCCATTGGAGTGACATTGGAGGACACAGAATGTAAGACAGAATGTACAAAAGGAAGACTTGAGCATCACTTAAAGTCAAAGAAATGATGCAACCTGGTGCAAGGACTGTGTAGAAGGTAAAGGCATGTAGCGGGGGGGATGAAAAGAGAACAAAATAACTTTACATTCCTCTACTGTACATCAACAAAGTCTTTTCAAAGGTCAGCATTGTATTGCTGTCTGTTTTTTTAACTAAACACCTTTCCTTTAGTTATACTGCAACCACAAAGATCATTTGTATTTGTAGTTAAATAATAATACGCTTTAAGACAAATCATTGGATTAGCTCAAAAGGTGTTGATTCTTTTTATGGAAGGAATGGCCTTTAGGACAGAGGGATTTGCAGGTTCTCGGGAATACGACACAGACAGAGAACATCATATCAGAAGGCGGACGCGTGTGCAGGTAGTTTAATTTACATTGTGTATATACCAAAAACAATGACAATACAACAAAGAAACAAAACACACAAGAAAGTCTGGGAATAAATATAGTTTGGCTCAAGTAACAATAACAACAACGTTAAAACACCATCATCACCACCAACCGCGCTCACACTAGCTACAACTCCAGCAACATGACCATTATCACCATCACCAACAACTCCAACACAGCAATCACCACCAACAATAACACCACCACCATCACCATGACTTCCAACAACTCCAGCACCACAAACACTAACATCAACTTCAGCAACACCACCATTATCACCATCGCCAACAGCTCCAGCACAGCAATCACCACTAACAACAACACCACCACCATCACCATGACTTCCAACAACTCCAGCAACACCACCATTATCACCACCTACAAACAACTCCAGTGATGCTTGTGGTGATATTTGATCATTCAGCTACAAGAGTGTTAGTAAAGTCAGGTACTGATATAGGTGAGGTGAGGAGGCCTTCAAGGAGGTGTTCAATAGGGTTGAGGCCAGAGTTTTATAGCAGATCTTCCTGCTTGGTTTGGGTCTGAAGGAAGAATTTCATGCTCCTGCATTCATAAACATTTTGTGTGCCTTCAATTTTGTGGTAACAGTTCAGAGAGGAACTATACATCGCTGGAAAAGTCAGGTGTCCGAATACTTTAGTCAAAGTGTAAATAATAAGACACCTACTACACCAGGTTTTGATTTGAAAAAAGAAATTAAAATACACAGTAGCAAAACTGTGGAATCCCAGTTCCTTTTGATCATCTTAATAATGTTGAATTTTGTGTTACAACACAACAATTTCTAAGTATCTTTAGCACTTAAAAATATAAGGGTTTTAAACTCCTGTCATTTCATTTGCATGGAATACATACGAAATAAAGGATTTAAAACGATACGGAATCAATGCTCGCAGCTGATGAGCATTAATTCGAGTTCACAGAGTAATGACTGCTTCCTGTGCATCTGCACTGCAAATGAGCTCTAGTCTGTCCATATTAAGCAGTGTGTGTGTGTGTGTGTGTGTGTGTATGTGTGTGTATTAGGGACGGTAAGATTCATCGGGATAAAAGTTAACGATGTGATGCAGTGATTTTAAAAAAGTGCATCGGTTACAAGTTGGCATGCATCTTGTTTAACATATTTGCAACTGTAAAAATATTTGATATGTAGATCGATTTCTTCTCACTAAACATGTTCTCGAGCGCGTTCTCTCAGCACCGCCGCTGCTACGTGAATATGACGTGTCAAAACACTACGGAGACAGAGGCGTGTCCTGAGAGTCTCATAGAATATAGATTAACATGGCAGAGGTAGAGCTGCATCTTCCTGGAGATTTGCTGTTTGTCTGAACCAAAGAAATAAAAACAGTAAACTATCTGCACCATACTGAATTGCATAGCATATTTTTCCTATTGCATCGTTTTGTATTTAATCGCATCGTGTTGAATCAAATTGAAATCGGATCGCACTGCATCGTAATAGGGGTGAATCATATCGTACCGCATCGGTAGCTATGCTTCAAGATCCTTAGTGTGTGTGTGTGTGTGTGTGTGTGTGTGGGTGGGTGTGTGTGCTGAGATTGCAGGACACATTGCATTGTGTTGCATGTCTGAGAGATAGACAGGCATGTGTAGAGTTTGATCCGCAAGTGTGTATGCGAATGGGATTGCACATGCTGCTTGTCAAAAAAGGGGTGTATGTTCAAGACAGATGTTGCTTTTTGGGCTTTAATGACAGCGCCTGTAGAACCTGTAGAATTTACGTTCAGGACCATTCCTGCTGCGAACAGTTTTGGGTTTTCTGAATGTTGTGCAATTGCTGGCTTTCCAACATCAAAATCTAGACTGTGTTTCCTTTTGTCACAGATAAAACGGCATGTATTTTCACAAATCTGCTAGCTAAAATCTGTTTCCCGGAAGTGCAGCTAATCTGCAATATGCCTTTGTTAGAAATGTATATACCACGTTCTAATTACTGCAGGCACTTTGGAGGCACTTGTATGCCATATATAAGGCATACTTACATAATACTTCCTATGCACACACATATCTGATGAAATCCGATTTGCAAACAGGCTTCGAATTTAAATAAAAAAAGAAACGATTCAAATAAAAAAGAAAGGAAAATTTATCGGTAAGCGCTGTGTGTTTCAGCCCGAGCTTAGTTATATAAGAACACAGTTATCCTCAAGGTATTTTATTCTCTAAACAGAGAAGCGTGCCATTGTGTGTGACAGTCTTTCATGCACTGTGCATGAGTTCGTTTGGATTTCTCTGTACTGATAGCTCTGGCTCATCACATCACCCCATGGTCAGTGAGTGGGCGAGACCCAGGTGCTCATATCCATGTCTTTACACATTCTTATGACTCATTATCAACATTACAGCTCTATGTTTACTTCCCCAAGCTTGCTGCTTTCAAGCAGAAGGTTAATAACGGGGGGGAAGAGTGCTATTATTTTCGTGCTATCTCATGAGTTAAGGTCAGGTCATTGGGTACACTTGGGGCTCCACAGTTTGTGGATTGTACACTGTTTAAAGAAAAAAGTATTTACTTGTGATTTTATTTCAAGTACATGCAGAATCACGCACAGCTTCTTATGTGAAATTACTCAAACATGCCAGGCCAATTGTTAAAACAGAAAAAATGAAACCAGACCACTAGTGTGTCAGATATGCAGATCTGAAGGATCTCAGCTTTAAGCACTACATGTTATATTTTATTATTATTTTAACCAGTCAGTAAAACAGAAAACCTCACAGAGATTTTATATATGGTATAACATTGATGAGCCTCTAAAAGACCTGCATTACCACACTATCTGTCTGTATTTGCTGGTGGTGCAAATTCCTCAAAACAAAATAATGATGATGAACTAAGAAGATGGTTCAATTTAAATGTATTTTTACAAAAGCCTGAAAATAATTTTTTCCCTTAAAAAAAATTATTCACCATTCATCCAACCATCAATCCATCCAAACTTCCATTTATTCTTCCTTCCTTACCTCCATACATCCATCTATTCATCAAGCATATTTCCTTTAATGAAACAATTCATTGAAACAATTTCATTCATTCAACAATCCATCTCTACATTTACATACACCCCCTGTTTATCTTGTTTATCCATCCATCCATCCATCCATCCATCCATCCATCCATCCATCCATTTAAGCATGCAATAGTCTCAGTAGATACATTGAACTGTCTCTCATTTCTCACTGCTACCAACTGCATTCTTGTGATAAAGAGAAGAAAGTGCAATTTGCCAGTTAATTAAGACAATCCCAGTCAGGGAGCAAGACACAGACAACCACAGATAGGTTCCCATGTAAACAAGTGAGTTATTGCTTGCCATTTCTTTTGTGTGGTTAGTACCCAAAGTGTTTCTTTAACAGCATTTAGGTTAGTTATAAAATTTTATTTATTTATTTATTTTTATATCAAAGTGATGAAAGGATCTAGAACCAGATGAAACCAGAATGGTTAGAATCTAATAATGAAGAAAAACGTCCATTTTGAGGCAATTCTAATATGTTTTCTCATTTTTTTTGTGCATGGTTGGCTTTTAAATGTCTATGAACCACCACTATTTTTATTTTTGTTTGTACTCTATTTCCAAGAATCTTCAGCCAAACAACTAACTATGACCACTGGTCACATGACTGTCACATGATCCACCACTCAGTTCAACTTGCGCAGATTTTTAATCACAACCACCTGTTAGCAATAAGCACGCTGCTCAGAAATAACCCTCATATTCATGGGCTGTTTGGGCTATCTTTCTACTTGCACACAACGTTTATTTATGCCACGTGGATGCAAGTGCAGACGATTTTAAATCGTAATTTGCCAGATTCTTCTTGTCCAGAAGGGCAAAAACAGAATACAAAAGTCAAACTAACACAACATGATATCCCAGGTATAAATGGTTTGATCAGGTATAAGAACAAGTCACTGAGAATAACAATAAATGAGTGTGTAGACTGTGTTGGTGGTTGCTTTACAAGGCCAAAAATTGGCCTTGTAAATGCTTTATGAACTTTAATCAAAATGATATTATAGCATTTTCTAGCAAGCCTTTTGCAACCAAAAAGATTGGAATTACTCTTCTATGTCAAATTTTAAAAAAGCATGTAAAAAAAAAAAGCATGATATTTTAATTCTTTAATGTTGCCATTTTCATTTTTTTAGGAAATTGTCAGCCGTGTTTATAACTAGCTAGCATTTCAAACTAGCTTGGTTTTTTTAAAAACTTGTAAATTGTACTTCACTCTATGTTTTAGTAACAATGCTTTATAAGCCCCATATTGGCATTAGTACAGTCAATGGCTATTACTGATTATCAGAATGATCAGAATTACATTTAATGTTTTTTTGTCTATAAATATATATTTAATTATTCCCAAAAGTCCATTCTTTCCATTTCATTCGTTTGTAATTTCACGTTGGAGGTTTAATCTAATCAGATATTAGCCATCATATCAAGTGTTGCTGTAAGCCAAAAGAAATGAACAACACAGGTTATTTGCAGCTTCAAATCCACGTTGCTGTTGCTTTAACCAATCAGATTGCGATTTGGTCACTCCAAGGCCCCCTAGCTGGTGTCCAGTCACTTTGGCATTTTCAAGTTTTTTGACTGGACGGTTTGAAAGTGCACTATTCAGCCTCTTATACCACATCTGTAGCAAACTGCACAAGCTCAAATATATGTTTTAATAACTGTTTTTTCAATCCACAATGACTGAAAGTAGAGAAAAATTTGATTTGTTTGCTGATACACTTACAAGGAGAAAATAGACTTTTGAAGAACAGCTGGACATCATGAGAAAATGTCTGCCTTTAAAACAGTTGTTAAGGTTTTCATGACCCATTTGTGTTTTCTTTTCTGTAGAATTTGCAAGAAAACACACAATTTGCCTTCATTTCCAATCCCCAGGAAAATCATTATGTACAGAAAAATGCACAACATTACACAGAAAACCCAGGGTCATTTTATGAGGTTAATATTGATGCTTCTGCTAGAGATGATGTATGCAGGGGCTTCAGTGAAAGGAGACTTGTTGAATTGTGTTTATTGGGTTTTTTGATTTAGTAATGGCTTCATTCTGCACGGCACGTTGCTGTTCATATGCATGCAGGGCATAACGCTTATAATATGCATACAACATATTAATAAACAATAAGCAAAAATCATGTATAATGAGACTCACTTAATTCTCGATTCTGATTTGATCAGAATCGGCAGCTGAAAAATTAATTCCGTATCTTCTGCCTAAGGCAGTTCTAAATAGACGATTGCTTTGGCACATGAAAGAAAAATTCAAAATAATGTCTAGTTTTTTTAAAGGGCGATTGTCCTTTAAAAAAATCCTTTCACTTGTTAATAAACACCGCTTCCTCTCATTTCTCCACACTATTTTTTTTTGTTGGCCTGCATGAACAAATTACCAGCCTCTGAGCGAATTTCATGCCCCCCCGCTGTCAGCACTGTGAAATAATTACGGTGTGAAGAACACAGTGTAATGTAGGAGACCAAAATGGCAGAAGAGCAACAAAGAGAGACAAAGACATGGAGAAAGAACATAAACAGATGACTCAGAACCCAATCTTTATCTATACACTGCTCAAGATGAGAATGTGTGAGGTGTTTCCTGGACCCCTGTTTCATAGCACTAATTTGGCCAGGTCTTGGCAGATTGTTATACTCTGTCATGAGTTAACATAAGCTGTTTCATTCACATATTTCATTTTAATGTCATGTCATACTCTTTTATGTGTCATGACAGTTTATGCCAAAAAGTGTCAAGGTGTACCTTGTTGTCATTACAATTCACTTCCAGTTATAGGTTTTTCCATGTTACAAGAGTCATGACTGTTTTCCTGAGTATAATGTCACACCCCTATACAAGTGGTCATGACGGTCTTCCTGAGTCTCATGCCACGTCCCCTTACAAGTAGTTATGGCGGTTTCCTTGAGTGTAATACCATACCATATTACAAGTGACGTTTTTAAGTATAATATCTCGGCTTATTACAAGTGGTCATTACTGTTTTCTTGTGTGTCAGGTCACGCCCCATTACAAGTGGTATTGATGGTTTTATTGTCAGTCATGTCACACCCCTTTATAAGTGGTTATGACCATTTTATTGAGTCTAATATCAAGTTACAAATGTTCATGACGTTTTCTTGAGTCATTTTACGCCCCATTACAAGTGGTCTTGACGTCTTATTGAGTTTCATGTCTCGCCCCCTTACAATTAATCATGACAGTATTCTTGAGTGTCATGTCATACCCAGTGTCATTTCATCACTTTTTATGAGTTGTCAGTTTGCATCCAGTCAGTTAGGAATCTCAATTTATAACCTGCTATGAGTTGCCATGACAGTTTATCAACAAGTGTCATGGTACACCCTAATAATGAGTAGTCATTACATTTAACGTCCAATGGTCCATGTTATATGTCATGACCAATTACATAGAACTGCATGATTGTCATGTCACACGCTGTAACAAATTGTCATGACCTTTAGGTAAACTTTGCTACAGTTCACTTGCAGGGACATGAGTTATGGTTAAAGCTCTGGATTACTACTCAGAAGGTCAGAGGTTCTCAGTACTGTCCCAGTACCACCAAGCTGCCACTCTTGTGCCCTTGAGCAAGGCCCTTAGCACACTGTGCTCCTGGGGCTCTGTATGATGGATGACCCTGTGCTCTGCTATATAGGAGTATCATGCCATGTCATCTTATAGTTGTCAGGATATTTTATATCCAGTCAAGGTATGCCACAAGTTGTCATGGCAGGTTAAAGTAAAGGTTTTTACTTGTCATATGTACACTGATCAGGTATAACATTATGACCACCTGCCTAATATTATGTTGGTCCCCCTTTGCTGCCAAACCAATTTGAGCTACAGTGCAGCTACACACAAGCACCACTAGAGCTGCTGTTTTGGAGATGCTCTGACCCATTCGTCTAGCCATCACAATTAGTCAAACTCAATCAAATCCTTACACTTGCCCATTTTTCCTGCTTTTAACATCATGACAACAACTTTAAGGGGAAATTTTCACTTGGTGCCTAATATATAACATCCACTTACAGGTGCCATGATGAAGACATAATCAGTGCTATTCACTTCACCAGTCATAATGTTATGACTGATTGGTGTATATTATAGCATAGTGAAATAATTTCTTCACATGTCTCAGTGATGTTAGGTAGCTGGGGTCAGAGTGTAGGGTCAGCCATAACACAGCACCTATGGAAGAGGGTTAAGGGCCTCACTCAAGGGCCCAAATGTGGCAGCTTGATGATACTAAGGCTCAAACTCCTAACCTTCCGAACTGTTTTCCCTTTACATCCAATAAAATCAGTGTCGGGTCACGTTCTGTAACAACCTGTCATGACAGTTTACACAGGCTCATGCTGTATTGTCATGAAGATGTCATGACTGTTTACATCACTCCTAGGTATACTGGAATGTTATACCATACCCTGTCATGATGTATTTCATGTGGTGAACATCCTGTCATGGAGTGTCATGACAACTTCTATCCAGTCACATAAGAGGATCAGTTCAGACCCTGTCATTAGTTGTCATGACAGTTGTACTATGTATACATTCATAACTTAGGTGTTCTGGTTCCATGAAAGCTCACTCCACAACTGAAACCTCCATTATGAGACAGCAACTATCTGGCAATCAGACCTGTTTACTTGTGTTCTTCTATTTTCCATAAACCTGCTGGCGCACACACATGAAACTTCTCAGAGTGTGTGGTGATGTTGCTGAGATCAGAACGTTCGAAGCATCACAAGTAGCTCTTAAATCACAGTCTGAAATTCTGATCACAAGTGGCTCACACACACCCATCCACACACATCCACACACACACACACACACACACACACACACACACACACACACACACACACACACACACACACACACACACACACGCACACACACACACACACACACACAGACACACACAAATCAATCACACCCATAGAGCATTTTACTGCGTTCAGACAGCACACAAGCCCACGTTCACTCCCACACCCACACCCACACACATACACCCACACACACACACACACACACACACACACACACACACACACACACACACACACACACACACACACACACACACACACACACAGCTAAGTTGAACTGAGAGAGAAGTCATATGGAGAAGACACTTACAGGAATTCCTCTTGCTGCTGCTGGATCGTGGAGAAGACATGTGGCTGGAAGATGAATCGCGCTGAGCTCGCAGTGATGTGATGTACAGGGAGGGAATCCACTCACAGCACGACTCTGCTGCCGCTCATCCTGACACACACACCCGCTGACCGCCACACACACGCCTTCCGTCAGGAAGCGATGCTGCAGCGTGAGGTGCTGTCAGAGACGGCGTGTCTCACTGTGTGTGTCTGTGTGTGTGTGTGAACTGCTCAGGCTGTCTGATTGACTGGGATGCAAACCTAAGAGTGTGTAGTAGCTGGGAACATACCACTCAGGATCATGGTAAAGGGGAGCTGGAGGGATGATGAGAAATGGGAGGCGTGAAGCGAGAAACAAGAAAACAGAGTTACAGAGCAGAGAAAGAAAATAGAAAAGGGGGAACAGGATAGATGAGATATCTCAGATTAGAGATTTACAAGGGGAAATGTGAAAAAGAAGAATGACAGAAAGAGAGAGAGAGAGAGAGAGAGAGAGAGAGAGAGAGAGAGAGAGAGAGAGAGAGAGAGAGAGAGAGAGAGAGAGAGATGAGATTTGTCACAGAAAATGTCATAGGCAGTCATAACTGTTCATGCCTCCTTGTTTGGTAGTGTCATTAACATTACCAGACGAGCTGTTTTACACCTTTTACAAACTACCCATCTACTGACCTCAAAGTTTAAACAGAATGGTGCAGAAAACTAAAAACATCCAGCCAGAGAGTCCAAGGAAGAACAGCCGGACTGGTGCTTTTTTACCTGTCACATGTACAGTACAACAAAGTTAAATTTTTCCTCACATATCCAACTGATGTTTGGTAGTTGGTTATAGCCATGATACAGCACTCCTGAAACACAAGGGTTAAGGCCTTTGTTTAAGAACCCCAAGAGCAGCTCGGTGCTACTGCGGCTCGAACCCCCAACCTTCCAATTAGTAACTCACAGAATTAACCACTAAGCTACCACTTCCCTCAGAAGGTTGCTGTTGCTCAAATAACCACTCTTTACAACCATGTTGAGCAGCAAGGCATATCAAAAACACAACGAACCTTGAGCAGAATAGGCTACAACAGCAGTGCTCCAGACCATTGTTGATGATGAACAGTTTATAAAGACCATTATCTAAAGTTGTTGTCCTGTATATGCATGACTCTATGACTATGCTTGAGAAGGTATAATACAACTTTAGTTGGTCCAGAACTCAGCTGTTTAATTTAATTACTAAAACCTCATCCATCATACATATCTTTCCTGTTGTCTATCATCTACACTGACTTCTTGGGAAATATCAAGTAGAATACAAGATTCTGCTTTTCACATTTAAATCTCTGCATGATCTTGCACCCTCATATCTCTCTGACTTGCATCCTGAAGCTTACTTTCAGATCTTCTACATCTGTTTTCCTTGTTGTACCTTCTGTTCTATTAGTCACTATGGGGTTGAGGACATTTAGCTGAGTTGCACCTCATTTAGAAATGTTCTTCCAAAATCTATATGAGTGACTGTTTTCACCACTTTTAAATCATGTCTTAAAACTCATTTGCTTAGATTAGGTTTTTCTCAGCAATTTTAACAGGTAAAATGCTGTTGTTTGTTGTATTGGATTTTTCATTTATTATTTTTTCCATTATCACTCAATTGTAGTATCCTTGAGTGTTTTGAAAACGCATTTAAATCAAATGTATTTGTATTATTATTACCAGTGTTGGGCAGTAACGTGTTACAAGTAACTAGTTTTTCTGGTTCGAAGCTCATATCTACTGCGATAAACACCAACCTCCAGGAACCCCATGCTAGAAGCTAGAAGCTAACCTGGTGTTCTGTTCTACATTGTTGATAGTTTTCAGACTTCAGCTGTAAAAGGAACATTTTTAAGAGCTCAACACAACAGCAGAAGCCACTTTAGTTTTTGATTGTGAATCTATTATTCAGCTTGTTTTGTTATTTATTTCAAAATCCTTGTGATATATTCAGTTTGTTCTGGTCTGACTTTAATAAAATAGTGTTTTAAAATGACTTTTTGTTTAATTCAGTTTTGTGTTTGTATAGATCATAACGCATAAAAGGGCATTAATGGGAACATTAAAAAGGTTCTTTAAAAAAGTAACGAAAAAGTTACTTTTAACAGTAACGCATTACTTTTTGGTGTAATAATCGACAAACTTACTAAGTTACTTTTTGAATGAAGTAACGAGTAACTGTAACTAGTTACCATTTTTTTTGTAACGAGCACAACACTGATTATTACTATTCAAGCGATGATATTTATATTAAATATTTATATATATACTTTTTGTGTGAAAGATGAAATAGAAATGTCATCATTAGCAAGATGCAGGCGGTCGCTCGAACAACAATATACAGAATTACAGGGATTACAGTAAGAAGATAATGTGATGAGGTTCGGCAATGCGCTCTGTAATTGCACTCATTGGCTAATGAAGGTGAATAATAAGGACAACATTAAGCTCCATATCAGAATATGCAGACATCATCATCATTTAAGGTTTAGTGTTTATTTGCAAATATATATTATACATCAGATGTAGTGATTTTATTTTACTGAGGTAGGAATATGTGGGTTATCTCAAGTGTCCTTGTTCAGTAGCCGAATTGCCAATTGGTAGAAACGCCAAATGAGACTCTCTTAGTTGGTCCTCAAGATCTGGTAGCACTTTTCTAATGGAAGCACACTCATCATCATCATTCGTAACCCTAAATTTTGGACACTTGTCTATTCATTATGTTATGACAACTACAGGACGTGACCTGACACACAAAAATAGATTACTGGATTTAGTCAGAAATCTGAATTCGCATTTTTATAAAACATTTTTCCTGTTTAATAACCACTGTGGCAAATAATCACCTAATTGTTAATCCAAAGAGGATGATGCAAGCTGGTGCTCTGTGGAGTTAATTGAAAATTATATAGAATGTGGAGGTGGTTGGATTCAAACTAGATTACAAGCACTTAGTGCTGCCCGTGTGCAACTGTGTGTAAAACTCTAAACACAGCAAATTCTCCAGTCCAGATCGCCACACTGCAACACTGAAAAACAGCAACTCAGAAACACATTGTGTGTGGGTGTTGCTGTGCTTTGCACGCCCTCGGGTTACATTTTGCCAAAATCTTTTTTGGAAATACATAACATGGGGTATATCACGTTATTCAGGTGTGATGTTTAGTCATGGGGCTTAAAGGTGCACCCAGTACCTGAATGCTTTGTCAGTGATGCACAGTGTAGCAGATGGCATGGTGTCCTTCCGAATTGGTCGGAGAAACATGTTAAAGTTTCCATAGAGGACTTTTAGGGACATCTTTCTCTCAGGCAAAGAAACCTGTCTTGGCTTTTTAGTCAGGCTGAAGATCTGTGGTTACTGTATATATCACAGGCTATATTTTTCTGCTCTGCTTTGTTAATTTGACACAGTGCTGCTTTGTACTGTTTGTTCTGCAGCAATACGCCTTTATTCCTTATAATGTGATGTGACCAGATGAGTCCAAGGAACGCCCCTACCTTCTCGAAATGCATAAATTCTCATCCAATATTCTGCTTACACAACAGTGATTTGCACACTAGCACGTTTGTGTGGTTCTTATATACCTTAATCACTGTGGTATTACACTGAGGCTAGCATTATCAGCTTGGCATCCAGGATCTTTCCCCCAGACTAAATCTTATGTAAAAGTAAAAATTCACTGTGAATTGATTATCAAGTCAATACTGGCCTTGGTGAGTTTCCAAGTGAACTCATTCAGCCCTTTAGAAAATTCAGCAGTGAGGGCGCTCTTTTTTTTTTTTTAACCAAGTCTGAGTATTTAAAGACATACTTGTATTATTATCTTATTATTAGTATTCAAACACATTATACAAACCAATACTGTATGTTGTGTTAATTAATTAATTGTACACCTTCGACAAGGTTCATCTGGATGGAAATGTGTTTACCGCTTGTTTCGTAGTGGATTTGAAAAGCCATCGATTTATTTATAACCCGTATCTTTTACCTGATTTTCAGTAATATCTTAAGGCCATCCATCTCTCACCAGGATAATTGAGTTGTGTATATGATATGGAGTTGTGGAAGTTAATAATCAACCACAGAGTGTCTTAAGGGAGAGCTCCAGTGCGTCTGGAATCCAGAACTCTCATTTAGATTCGGACAATCACACCATCCTAGAGCTTAAAGAAATCAGCCAAACACCCGGCACACATTGACCACAGAATAGAAAGCAGAATTAATTCTCTCATTTTCTTTTTGTTGTTCTGGTAAAACTTGTATTAAAATTGCGGAATGACTATAACACACACCTGAAAATGTATAATAAGTTTTTGAATCCCGATTAATCCCGAAGAAAAAGCAGACCTATTCTAAACCAATCATTTCTTCATAACAAATCGCAAATAATCACTTCTAATTCGGTCATGTGTAGTCGCTGGACCTTCGTTATTCCACTTTTTTCGTTGGGAGGCGTATCCTTCTATTTTAATCCCTTAAAGGTTTGAATGTAAATTAAAATAATATGAAAATATCGACATTTTACCTCATAGTCTGTATTTTATGTCAAATCACTTATACAGAGCGAGGAAGCAAGAACTGTCTCTGGCAAATTCCACTGTATTTAAACAATACTACAGGCTAGAAGCTCATAATAGCTAGAGGTCTGGGCTCTCTCTCTCTCTCACTCTATCTCTCTTTTTTTCTCTCTCTCTCTCCCTCTCTTTCTTTCTCTTAATAATACATTTTTTTTTCCTCAGTGTAGTTTCTGAAGTAAGTGCACATGAAGAGTGAAGGATATCTGTGATGAAACACGAGTGCAGCTAATTTGTGCATTAACAATGGTGCTAATAAGCAGAAACAAGTGCACACACACACACACACACACACACACACACACACACACACACACACATACAAACATACAAACATACACATACAGGGTGTAGTATCCATTGCAACGCAGCATACACGCAGCCAGTTTGGGGACTGATCGAAACATTGTTAATTTGACTTGAGCTCAAATCTAACAAAATTCCCAGGAATAGCTCATTGCTCTAAAATGAGTTAAGGAAGAGCTTCTTTGATGTTTGATTGATCCGAGAACAATGCGGCCTCTCGGAAACCCTGCCAAAAACCTCTCGGAAGCCCCGTCAAATTTTTAAAAGGTTAGGACTGTTGGCTCTGATTGAAAGAACAAACTTATCAAGATGTTATTGTTGAGGTGTGCTTTTGACCAGCTGAACACCAGTGTGGACCAAATTCAACACCAGAGAGATTTGATGCAGTACGGTTTAGTCTACACATATAACAACTTATGTAGAACAGCCAGAGAACACTTCTGTGAACAGCTATCATGTTTGTAATCATTTACATGATTCACATTAAAATTATTTCCTTTTATTTTATACTCAGTGTAAAAATAAAGGTTGTATCATGAACAGGTGAGGAAACTTGTTTCTGTACTGCACTATACTGATCAGCTTTGTTCCCAATAACTCACCTCACAACAGGTGACACATTTTAGATGACAGGTGACACATTTTTAATTTTTTTATCTATAAAACATATACCTCCCAAAGAAAAAAGTTTTTTCCTGCTCCCACCCGAATAAATCCCGCAGTTAATATGTATAACTAGTTTTATTTTCAATGCACTGACAGCTTCTTTCTGCTAATCTGCTTTTTTTCCCACTTACTTCCCTTTTGAATATGAATGAAAAAGAAACAGAAAATAAACAAATGTGTTTCGCTTTATTTGAGTTTAAATTTTTGTCTAAATCATGAATATGGACATAAACAATGACCTTTTCAGAACATAGAACATCAACTGAGACAATATCTTTTTTTGCCAAGGGTTTGTTGTGTTTGTTTCTTTCTTTAATATTGCAATGATAACTGTAGCACTCAAAGTGACCTTTGTCTTGCGCTCCAACACACTCTATTTTACCGCCCCCAACCGCATTCACCAATTAAATCTTGTCCCACGCCGCACTCGTTTGCGACTTCAGGCTTAGATTTTAAAAAAGATGATAGAATTAAAAAAAAATTAAAAAACAACAAAAGCAGCAGACAACCGTCCCCGTGGTGTCCACAACTTTCAGTTAAACTATCACAAGGGTTTGTATTCTACTTGAGGTAGGAGGCTGTTGCTAGGTGATGCCCAGCTCCAGGCTGTATTCAGATTTCGTAGTGGATCGAAAGCTCCTTTGGCCCTTTAACACTGCTGTGGTAAAAAAAACAAAAAAAAAACAACAACACATCACAGAGAATATACAGAAAGCAGTTATAACAAATCATGGATCTTTGAGCAGAACCAAAGCGACATTGAATTATACTGGAGGGAGGACGATGACGTGTTCTCCATATATATCATTCGGAATTTACATTCTGCAGGTACTTTTTAGTCCATCAGATTGATTTTACTTAATAATGAATCATTTCAGAGGCAAAAAAAATAAAAGGATCTGCTTCAATTATCCATATGAGACAATATTAGCCAAGCATCAAATACAGGTTTTGGTGCAACAATAGAATCTGTTCTCTAGCAATGATGTTGCGTTTTCAAACCTGATTGGGCAGAGGGTTGCCTAACTCTCTTGTATAAGTTTAGAGCTCTGGCTCACTAACTTTCTTTCGGCTTCTCCCATTAGGGGGCGCCACAGCGGACCATCCGCATGTTTGATTTGGCGCATGTTTTTACGCTGGATACGCTTCCTAACGCAACCCTCTCCATTTTTTCAGGCTTGGGATCGGCACTAAGGCTTGTGCAACCCTAATGGTTGGGGTCGGTTCCCTGACCGGGGATCGAACCCGGGCCGCAGCGGTGAGAGCGCCGCATCCTAACCACTACTGGGATATTAATAGCTGAATTCCCGTTGACACAACTACATACTACTAAGTAAACCATCTAATTTTCTCCTTTATCACGGTAAAAACGCAATCATAACATTTTTTTTACCCAATTCTTCAAGCAGGATCTTAGGCTAAAGGAGAGGGTAGTGGGAAGTGGTAGCTCAGTGGTTAAGGTTTTAAGGTAAGTAAGAATTATATCTATTGCATCATAAATGTAGTTAAGTAGAAAGAAAAGTTGCTTATAACTTTGATATTCAGTAAACATTGAAAGTAGCCAAAAAATTACTTACAGGAACAAAGTACATCTACTCAAATACTTCACACCACTTCACTGCTGGTTCTTTATCTCTCAACTGCTTAGTTGTATGAAATGAGACAATTGTAAGTAACTCAAGATAAGAGCCATAAATGTATTTGTTGTGTTGTTTACAAATGTGTGCACTTATTATAATGTCTTGTGTATAGGTCTGTTTGCTTAGAGAATTTTGTGTTATCTGGGGTTTATTTATACTTTAGTTTTATG
Source organism: Silurus aristotelis (assembly GCF_946808225.1). Taxonomy (NCBI): domain Eukaryota; kingdom Metazoa; phylum Chordata; class Actinopteri; order Siluriformes; family Siluridae; genus Silurus; species Silurus aristotelis. Next base: position 3,898,769 of record NC_139579.1, read on the forward strand.
TAATGTCTCGGTCCTGGAGGAATGTTTTTTGATTTACTGTTTAAAATGCCATAAATGCCACTTGACTTGACTTGACTTGACCTTTGGCATGTTGCTGTAAACCGGTAAACCTGAATCACACTAAAAAGTGTCATGGATTTCCGTCTGGGATGAATACAGCCATCTATCTATTATTTTCCTATAAAAGCATGCTCCTAGGTATTGCTTGCTTGCTTGCAAACTATTGAATTTATTTCTTCAGACAGTTATGAATAAGCCAATTACAGTATAAACAATAGAATATTTTAGATTAGAGACAAGACGGAACAAAAAAGTCAAAATGATTAAAAAAACATGGAGGGATAAAGATGGCACCCATAATGCGATTAGCAAACCCGTTTAAAAATTAGGATCGCTTGAGGATTAGTTCTGGAATTGTGGGAGTTTCAAAGGGCATTTCAGGTGACTGATTTGGTTCAGATGGAATGTGCTGGAACACCATCTACAGTTCGAAATGTGCAAGCACTGTGTATTTACTGTACAGGGAATAAAAAACTGGATTTGATTTTGGACATGCAGCAGATGTTGTGTCTCCTCACCAGGTGTCTCATCTTCTCCAGATTAATTTTTTTTAGGAGGGGGTATGGGAGGGGTGATGTCCGTCAAATAAAATGTCGATCTGAGGGTAAATATAAAAAAAGCGTGTAAGGAAAACAGGCACAGAGGGAGGCAGCTGGTGGAAGAGTCAGGTTAGCCTGATGTCAAACACTCAGCAGCAGGTGGTCACACTTCCTCACGAAGTACTTGAGAAGGAGGCAAACACACACACACACAGACACACACACACACACACACACACACACACACACACACACACACACACACACACATGCATACATACATTTTCACTTGCTGTTTGTTGCCACATCTCTCATGCAGGCCATCTGTTCTTTCCCTGAGCCTCTCAAAGACGCACAGACATTGTGTCATTAAGACGGCAATATGGTGCCCGCGTTCGCCTCCGTGGCTTAAAATTTCAATTTGAAATGAGATGGTTGAGATAGATGTGCAAAACAACTCCATTTAAAGCCGCTTCATGTGCCCTGGGGTTTCTGTCACTCTCAGCGAGAGAGAAACCAGAATCTAACCACCATCTTCTACAATAATTGTGAAACAGTGAGGTTCTCCGAAGGTTCTCATGAAACTTTCTAGTTCATATAAAGTAGGACTGTTATCTCTAACAAAAACAACTAAAATCACCAACAAAATTGAAGAGGTTAAAAAACGTTAAAGAATGATTTTAGATTCCAGGTGTTGTAAAACCAACCCCAAGCAGAACAACTCACCCAAAAACTCATTCTATGGATAGTCTTTATACTGTGCATTCTCTTCAACATGCTTTGTAACACCCACTTTTTAATTTATAAACCCGTCTCTTCTCCACCAGCATTCAATTATTTCTATAGCGCTTTTAACAATAGACATTGACTCAAAGCAGCTGTACAGAATGTAAGAATTATAGATCAATGTTCACTTATATTTAAATTTGTGTATTTATCCCTGATGAGCAAACCAGGGGCGACCGAGGCAAGAAAATCTCCCTAAGATGGTATGAGGAAAAAACCTTAGGAGAAACCTTATCAAGGGAACCCATTCAAGGTAACCCATCTGGGTAACACCAAAAGTGTGCTTATAAATCATTAAAACTATACAAACCCCAGAGAGTGAGAAATATCTTAAGCAGCAAAGTGTGTGTTTATGAGTAATATCCTTTCTACAGTCTTATATAGTCAGTTGGAGTGCTCCTAAGTAACTTCTAATTTAGCTCTGTGATCTATAATTTTGCGATATAATGGTCATCCTTGTTTGTATTTTTTTAAAGTACACTTGACACTCTCATGATGTAGGCCTTGGTCAGTTTATGGAGAGTTTTACATACAGAAAACTTCCAAAAAATTGATTTTAACTCTTTTGTCTACTTGGAAACAATCTCAAGAGTTTGGATAAAGTGTTAAATAACCTGTATACATTGCAGTTACTTGTATCATAGATAAAGCTGATTCTGGTCATTGTCAAATCTTTAAATCACTTATGGATGTGACTGAGTACTGCAGAAACAATATGAAAATATCACAGGACAATCTTTCACTAGGCTAGGACTAGGCTAGGAGAACTTACATTAGTCCTTAGCTCTGTATGTAGCTCCATGTTGTGTGGAGTAGATCTATGTTGTTTTATGTAGCACCAGGGTTCAGAAGAAACATTGTCTCGTTTCACTGTGCACTGCGTCAGCTATATAAATGGTTGAAATGACACTAAAAGCTTTTTGACTCGACTTGACTAGAACCAGTTGGAGGGCGAAGGTTGAGCTAAAATGAGAGAATTGACTAAACTGTGCATTGATTGCAAGAATAACAAAAACAAAACTATAGGTACATCATCCTATAAGAACAGACAGGGTATGTGGATGATAACGTGGGTAAAGTCACAATGCAGGACATGAATCCAGTGTTTGAATGAGATGGACACCCACCCTCTGGACAGAGCTCTCTTTGATGGGAGACCACTTGGTTTAGCTGAAGGTTCCACATGAACAGCCTAAAGATTTCAAGATTATTGTGGAAGGTAACTAAGTACATGCATATAATACAATATATGTATAGTCCTTTCAGATAGAGAGACAGACAGAAAACCTGACAGTCAGACAAAGAGAACGGTGGAGCAAACGGTGGGAAGGCAGGCAGACTGAAGGACAGAAAAGGTGACAGGCAAGCAGACAGATAGAGAGACACCTCAATTTTTCCTTTTTAAATGTCACCACTGGCTCACTGATTAGAAATAAACCTATCGAGACAAATCTATTATGTAATAATAACACAACGTGAAATAATGGAATCTTGTGTAATGATGAATTAAGTCAAAAACTGAAAGAGAAATAATCAGACAGAGAAATAATCAGACAGAGAAATAGACAGGCAGGTAGATCAGGCAGACAATCAGACAAAGGAGGCAAAAAGAGAGACAGGTGTGAAAGGCAAACAGACAGGTAGACAGAAAAGTTGATTGACAGACAGACAGACAGACAGACAGACAGACAGACAGACAGACAGACAGACAGACAGACAGACAGACAGACGTCTAAATGTTCTCTTTGCATTGCATTTATTCAGCTTCTTTTTATCATCTCTCTCTAAAACCTACTTTATTAACCAGTTTATCAACAATACATAAGACTCTCAATTTTCTGTAAATGGCTCACCGTCCTGATCTTCTCTCAGCACATTAAACTTGTGCGAGACGCTGTTTCTCTGAAGGAGTTCAGTCAGCATCATTTCTCAGGAAGTCAGGAACACTCTGTAACAGTCATTGCTGATTCATCTCGGCTTTCAAAACCTAAATGAAAATCGATTTTCTTCTACGCGCCTTCTAGATATATAGCTAGATAGCTAGAGGAAAAAATAGACAGAGATACCCAAGCACAGTGTATATATATATATATGTATATATATATATATATATATATATATATATATATATATATATGTCACAAGTAAAAAACACTTTTAACTTTTATTCATCTTACATCAATTCATACTACAGCAGGAACTACTGCCTGTGCATTTTAGTATAATTAAATATTTGTTTTGGCGAATTATTGCACATCATATGAAAATGAAGTGCTCTTCAGAGAGCATAGCACGGCAATGTCCAGAAGGGGGCGCACTTTTTCTTTTCTTTTTTTTGCTGAGAGCTCATGAAGCAAAGTTGATAAGTTCACTGATTTAGGAACACATTAATCCTAGATAAAACAGCAAAAACCTTAGTGATACATCATTCACTTTCTCAGGTGGCTCTCTTACACTTTAAGTCTTTGCTCTTGCAGTAAACAAAGATAAACAAATTAAACATAAAACTAGAATCTGATTAGATGATATAAAGGATCAATGACATAAAGTCTATTTTTTACAGAAGACCTTAAAAGTCAAGTCAGATTATTATTCTTATATACAAATGTCCAGAATAGTAGACATTTTGAGATATGCGTGGTCAGTTGGCTCTCATTAAGTAAGGTATTCCTTTTTTGCTAGTCCGGCTGTGCTCTGACTTTAAGCCGTGAAGTGACAGACAGAGAATTACAATTAAATATCATATATAATAAGTACAAAAATATTAGGACACCTGAATTTACTAATCCCTTGTTTGTGAATGAGCACAAATATCCACAAGCACACTCCTAAATCTAAACCCAAATCCAAATCTTCCCATAGGAGTGGAGGTTACTATATAAGTGGATTTAATGTGGATTGGGATGTTCAAAAGGCACATACAAATATTATGGTCAGGTGTCCACAAGCTCTTGGCATACAGTGTTTATAATATTATGATAATATGACTATTATCAAGTACAGTATTTAACTTCAATTTACAGTTTTAAGTCCAAATGTATTATATATTTTAGATCATTTAGATACTATGAAGATACCAGTGCAATGGCACCTGAAAAGCAATGTCAATATATTAGACAAGTAAACAGACAATTTCACAAAGCTATTAGAATGTGTTGGAAGGCAGGACTCATGGTGTAAGAAAATAAGTGACTTCCATAAAAAAAGTGATGGCCAGACAATTGGATCAGAGCATCTCCATGTTATGTAGTACCTTTCAGAATCTGATGGTTTCCTGTCAGGTTTCTGGCTTTGTTTTCTTTCTTTCCTGGTTTATTCCGGTTCTTTCCACCAGATGTCGCCATTATGCTCCCGAGTCACTAATTAACTCCTATTGTTTCCACCTGAGTCCTGTTAGCCTTGTGAGTATTTAAGTTCCCCTTTTGGCAGCGTTTCTAGAGTTTCTGGCTTGTTTGTTGATGTTGTGTGACTCAAGTGACCAAACAGAAGGAATATTTTATTATTGATCTGCTACTAGATACAATAATCATAGTAAATCCAGACCTCAACTCAATAATCACTTTTCTTTATCTTAAAAAAAGAGTACCCAAACCATCTAATTTTCAAATAAACTTAATATTTTTTATTAGACTTAACAATATTGGTGCTTTGTGCAGATTGTATATACTATGTTTAGACTGCATTTGTAGGTATTTTTCTAATCTATCTCTTCATGTGCAAGTGTAGTAATGATGATCTGCCTGATGAGGGAGTTATATATCATAAAACTGAGCTTTTCCTACAACAGATTAAACCCAGACACCACTCTATCACCAATCACCATCATCGGCGTCTGCGTCTGCACAATTAAATTGTTAAGGGCCATGCAAGCAAAAACGGTTGTTTTTGCATGGCCCTTAACAATTTAATTGCGCAGACGCAGACGCCGATGATGGTGCAGTGACTGGGATATGAACTCCCAATAAGAAATCGCATCTTAACCACTGCTCTACCACTTTCCCTTTATTTATTCGGTTCCTTTTAGTGAAAACACATGGACGATGAGCACTCATGTAGTGCCAAGATACAAATAATACAGAAGAGCAAAAACAAACCACAATAAAAAAAATAGAAAAGGATTAAATTTTTCAATAAACGTCTATTTAAATCTGTAACATTAAAAAAAAGGGTAATATGTGGGAGATAAGGAGAAAGAAAATGGAGAAAGAAAAGGCCTTTGAAGAAGGAAAGAAATGCACAGAACAAGAATCATTGAAACTATACTGAAATAAACATGTAATATAAAAAGGAAAGAATTTGAGCCAAAACCAAGTTAGAAATGAAAAGAAAGGAAGGAATGTAGGAAAGTATCACTTAGCCTAAGATGGTTCCTCTAAACGTTTCTTCCTCATACCAGAGTTTTTCTTTGCCACTGCCTCCATTGGCTCAGTCATTAGGTATAAACGTAGAAGAGACTTATATAGACTGATTTATAAATAAAAAGTGAATATTTGTGATCTATTTATTTCTATACAGCTGCTTTGGGACAATGTGTAAATTAAAAAATGCGTGAAATGCTTTTTTTCTCCTGGTCAGTATCCCATATCAGGGTATTGCAAGAGAAGACACAGACACCGAGATGGCATACTCATACTGACTTTTCCCTGAACTCTGTCTCGGCTCAGCCAGTTATGTGTTCGAGGTGTTTAGAAGAAAAGCCAAGTTGAAATGTCCTGGGAGTGTGTAAACATGGAGGAGAACCATGTACCCGGTTCAAAAACAAATCCTGTGAATTAAAAAACAGAATGAATGAATGAATATGAGTGTCGATCTTTGAATGATTATCAGAGCTGCTGTTCGAGAAGCTTCATCAATACCTTTGGACTAATCAGAATCCTAATCTCAAGGGTTCCATTTGATATTTCAAAGATTTCTGTGGTAATTTTTTTTTTCTAGCGACGGAAATGTAACCCTGGCACTGCACCACTCTTCCTGAAGCGTGTCAAAATTTGCTGAGCACATCATATCAGCGTTTGCAGTGCTACGTTAAAACCCAACACGCACCTGCGCAGGCCTTAGTTTCCTGCCCGTGAGGGAAAGTTTTGTGCTGAACACACACACGTACATAAAACAACAAGAAATATAATCAGCTGCACTGTGTCTCATCTCCTGAAGAAGAATAGATAAAGAATATGGTGTTTTGATATCATGTTTATATACCATAATAAGGTCTTGATCTTTGATCGGGGTTTACAATGTTATCATGATGTTGTGTTCAATCAAAAATGGCTACGGTTCAACCACAGATGACCCACAGTCATAATTCATCTTCATTAAGCTGAGTAGATGCAATAAACATTCAAATCCCAGAGCAAATATGTTATAATCGGAGCGTCAATGAGAAGAATGTGGTTTTGAAATCCATGGCATGTTGTCGAGCTTGTTATTGGCACATAACTAATGCCAAAATACAACCACACGAACAACAACAAAATAGCTGACTATGCTGGTATGCCCCTGATGTTTACTCTTTGTCGATCCTGAGTGCCGCTAACTCCCAGTGAGGGCACTTAACCAATGCAGACCTGCTCAAGCTTCACCAATTTATTACCATCACTCATACTCCTTTACCTTTAACCTGACATGGCAGAAAAGAACATCTACAGACAACAGCCTGTCTGCAACAACTATGCTGATATTTATAACATGGTTATGATGTATATAAAAACACAGTGATGATTTGTTCAGTTGCAAACACAAAACTAGGTCAAATGGAACAAACAATCTTATTCATAGTTTTTGAGAGACACATGCACATTTCTTTTGTTTATATACAACAAACCCGATCATTTAAAGGTAAGAAGATTGACTTTGACCAAACAAATATATAAAAGTACAGATTTCACACTATTTTTATTGAAAATAACTTAACATGAATACGTTTCATTCCCGAAAGCTGGTCTTAACTAGTTGGAGATTTCTTTCCTGTAATCCAGTTCACCCCAGAGCAGTTCAATAGGATTTAGGTGCGGTGACCAGGTAGGTCATTCCATGATAAATAACAATCCAGCTAAATGTCTAACTAACTTGTACAGAGTTTGGACATGTGCTTCAGGTCATTGTCCTCGTGTATGGAGGATTTGGTAACAATTAGCCGCAGTCCAGACCGAATTTCGTGGTGTTTAATGGAATGGTGGCCATGTTAGTTTAGTATTCCTTTCACTTGGAAGTCTCAAACCTTCCCTGATTCAAAACAACCACAAACAATTAAGCTTTCACCTCAATGTTTGACTGTGAAGGTGAGGCAGTCTGCTAACATCTTCTCTCCTTTTCTCCATCTTACATATGTTAGAAAATTTCAATTAGACATTAAAAATGTGGTCAAAATCTGTCAACAGAATTTTCTTCCATTTATTCACTTTTTTGCCTTTTACCCTGTTTGTTGCAACAAACGGACATGAATGTGTCTCAAAAATCCCATTAAAAAAAAAATTAGGTGCTTCCAAACGTTTGACAGGAACTGTATAGTAGATGTAAATTTAGATGCAACATATCTCTATCATTAACTGTAGATAAATATGAAACTCTATATACTCTATATACATATGAAATACAAAATGAACACTAAAAACACAGAATGTTGCCTCAGCAGTGCAGCCTGTGTATCTGAAAAGCCAAGGTTTAGTTCTTATGACAAAGAATTATATAACAGGCCTAAAAATGCTGCTCACGCTCAGCTGAAAGACTAATCGCATGCTTTCGCTCTTACATAATCGGCAGAGAGCAGATGTTTTTGTCGTGAGCATAGATTTTTCATCATCATCAGAAAATTCTGCTTTGGAAACGAACTCCAGGATGTTATGGATGGACGGAGCTGGAGAACGGAAGCAGGAGACTGTTAGTGTTATCAGCTGCACTTTGTTTTATAGAGATTCAAAATGATTTTTATTTTACATTCGAAGGAGATGGTTATAACCAGTAGCATTACTTAAGAATCAAATAGCATTACATTTAGCTTCTAACTGAACAAAATGTAATGTACAGCTGCATATTTACATGAATTAATTTAGAAAAATAATCACAGGCTTGTTTTTGTCTTATTTACAGAAGAACTGAATTGTTTTCACTGGCAAGCTCTTGATTTTACTTCTCGGTTACTTCTGAATGTTGGTGTTTCATTTCAGCACCATAATGTTCAGAAATCTTTGTCGTCACCATGAAAGTCAATCGTACCAAAATAAAAAAGTTCACCTGCTCTTCATCCACTTCCTGTTACTCTGGTGTTTTTTTCCTTGTCTGTTCCTGCAGGTAGAAGATCCCAGAGTGCTGTAACTCGTTCTCCCTGGTGGATACAGCCAAGTTTAGCTGAGTATGCTGAACATGTGCTGACATGACTGAATGTGGGAAGAGTGTAAGCGAATGACGTGTGTGTGTGTGTGTGTGTGTGTGTGTGTGTGTGTGTGTGTGTGTGTGTGTGTGTGTGTGTGTGTGTGTGTGTGTGTGTGTGTGTGGAGAACAGGTGTAAGGAGTGTGAAGGCAAGTGTGAGCAAACGTAGGCAGGTAGGAACAGATTCATTCAGTGATCAGACATGAGTAGACCTGCTTTGAGGACCTGAGGGCAAGTAGTGGATCACTGACTAGCAGGTCACAACATCTCCAGACATGCCCTTGTCCTTTAACACACACACACACACACACACACACACACACACACACACACACACACACACACACACACACACACACATACACACACTCACAAACACACACAGGTATAGTCAGCCTCTTAGGGTTCCTAGTAACCTTAGTAACACTTCCTACAAATCCTGTATTCATATTGTTGCAATTTATGGCATGTAATATAGCATCTATAGGGGAGTGGTGGCTCCAGCGGTTAAGGCGCTGGGTTGCCGATCGGAAGGTCTGGGGTTCAAGCCCCGGTATCGCCAGGCTGCCACTCTTGGGACCTTGAGCAAGGCCCTTAACCCTCTATGCTCCGGGGGTCCCTTACGAGGGAAAAATCAAGGTCCGTGATGTGGGGCTGCCTTCCCGTGGGCTCACCACCTGCAGGAGGGACCGTAAGGGACGGTGCTGTGAGGATTGGGCAGCAGTCGAAGGCGGGGGCCTGCTTAGACTGCTGCCCCCGCGACCCGGATTACGGATAAGCGGGAGAAAATTAATTAATGAATGAACACTGTAGCCTGTGTAACTGTTTCTTACTAATAAAATGACCATTTTGAATGGAGTTATAATGTCAGGATACATGACATAGTGCAATATTTGTTTCTTTAGAATATCACAGATTGTAGCACAGACTATAAAATCTGCCATAATTAACCACAGAATCTGTTATAAGCTATAATAACAAAATAAAGAAAATGATAATATTTGGATGAGCATATGTAAAATGTTGAAAAAGATACAAGAATTGTACAGTGAATGACTGGAAGAAAGTTCTGTGGAGAGATGAGTCCAAATTTGACATTTGTCTCTCTAACTGAAAAACTTCTTTAAGACTGAGACGAGGAGAGAAGATGTTATCAGACTGCCTTACCCCCACAGCCAGTCAAACATGGAGGCGAAAGCTTAATGGTTTGGGGTTGTTTTGAATCAGGGAAGGTTTGAGACTTGCAGGTGAAAGGAATACTGAACTAATATGGCCACCATTCCATTCAAATTCAAACTGGGTTGCGGATCATTGGAACTTACTTTATCATACAACAAGACAATGAGCAGAAGTGTATGTCCAAACTCTATGTTATTTAGAGAACAAACAGTCAGCTGGAGTGATATCTATCATGGAATGTTTTGTCCAGTCACCACTCCTAAATCCTATTAAACTGCTCTGGGATAAACTGGATCGTGGGAAAGTCATTTCCAACTAGTGAAGAACAACTTTGTCAAGTTTCACAAGAGTATTTCAGCTGAATGTTTGGAGAAATAAACTGTCTGGATGCCAAAAGTGTACAAAGCTGTTATCCATGGAAGAATTTTTCCAATAATAAAAAAAAAAAAATCTAGTGTAACATCTCTACATTTATATATTTGTCTGTTCGATATTCGGCGCTCTTAATTAACTTTAAATTACATAGTTTGTTGCAAATAAACAAAAGGAACATGAGGAACATGTGTATCTCAAAAACCATAAAAGACTTTCAAACTTTTCCTAACAAGCACTGTATTATATATGTTATATAACTATTGATCATCCTTTCCTTATTGAAACCCACTTCACTAACCATTATAACATATTAGGAACTTATACTAGACATTTTACATTTATTATTGAAGGAAATATTTGTCCGGTCCAATACACAACATTTATACATATACATTAGCTATTCTAATTTATTATATATGCTATATAGCTAAATATGAGCATTTATAAAACGGATATATTTAATAAATATTTAAAAGATGAAAATTTAATCATCTAAGTAAAATAAAAATAATAAAGAAAAAAAATGTTTACCAAAGTTTAAATGGCATTTTTCAAAATCTTTAGAATCAAATGTTCCATTAGTTTTCCTCATAAATCAAAGCAGCAAAAGGTTTAAAAATACATCAAAGAAACAAACAGGAGGGTAAATGTTAAAACTTTGTTCACAACTTATAGCATCATTTGACAGCCAAAAATAATCCCAGACTCCGTTCCCTTCTCAGAAGCAAATGATCATGATGAAGACCTAGTGTTTTGTACTCGGAGCTCCTGCTGTTCATTATAATCATCATTATATCACTCAGTGGAGCCATTTACTGAGCAAAACACAAAAGAGCGCCAAGAGTCTTAGAAATCAACTATCATTTCTGACTAGCTGTCACAGACATCAAGAAAAAAAGTTATTTTTCCATACCCAGCTAGTTTAGAGCACTGCAGTGCATTATAGGAAATGTTTGTCATAAGTTCCTTGTTTTCTTTGGGTCAGAAGCACCAGCACACTTTTTCTCCTAAGATGTCAATTCATCATGCCTAGCTTCTTGTTACTCTGTGAATGTGCTATAGAGGCATGTTAGCATGGTGCTGTTGTATTTCTATTTGGGATCATGTGTTTTTCCTTGTAATTCTTCTTAACTGAGACTTTGCTTCCTACACTCTTTTTTTAAATTACAGCATGAAAGCTAACAAGTAAATACCCAGTCAGAAAATGATAATTTTTAACTTTTTTTTTAAAGTGCATGACCTTGAGAACAAAATAATAACAAAAAAACAACTTGACTTCAAGATTGCAGTCCAAATAAACGGCATTAATATAATAATAGTGTGTTGGCTATTAAATGCAATACTCCTGCATCATAAAGTCTATGAGGTCATTCATGAAGCTACAGAGTACACTGGGAATCTAGAAGAATTACAAATGTTTGGTGCTGAAAAAATAGGGAATGTTCTGTGTATTACATCTATTTGTATTGTTAAGAACAGTCTCTTCCCGACACGGACACACTGGAGTCATCCAGCTGAGTGTTTGTGGTTTCTAGGTGAGGGGAAGTTATTCTCGCTCTCATCGAGTTTCTATTTCTCTGTTAGTCAAGAATGTTAGCACTGACACTCAGCAGCAAAGGTTAAGGATGTTAAACCACCGCGTTTACACAAGCACAAAATGGATGTGTGCTAATACTGCCATGTGTCTCATACAGTTTGTTCAAGAGTGAGGGAAGGTTTTAGACAGGAATGCTTTGTTTGTGCTGTGAAACGTCAGACATTTGGAAAAATCAAGGGCTATTAAACAAGCTATTTGAATTCCTAAGGATTTTTTTCCATGGACACTAGTGTTGCTATATTTAGACAATGTCTTGACAAAGTATCCTTCACAGTCAGAATGCACCTTTGAGTCAATAATTAAATGTATTTAAATAGTAATTGCTGTATAACTCATTTGGATTTATTTGAATATATCATTTGTAATTGTTTGGGGGAAAAACAGTCCATCTAGAGAAGGTTTGTACACTGGAAATGTTTCAAAGACAACGCCAGAGTGATTAGCAGCCTTCAGGATAATGTGGAAAAATGGATAATGGACCTCATTTTATTATTAATAGTTATTTCAAATATAAAAAAACTTTTAAAAACACTGATTAATAAAATATATTCATGAAAGGTCATGTAAACATTCAAAGTGAAGAATGCGTATAGTTTTTTTTTCTAGTAATGCAGCTCAGCTATTGCAGCCGTTGCAGTCAGAGTCATACGTTTAAATCTCCTCACACATAAAAGCATCCCTGTCACATCATGTGTTAATGAATACATTTGTTCAGATTGATAAATGAGCCTACTGAACAGTGATTAAAATTATATACACCCTTAAGTTTAAGACTATAAATATCGTTGATCCTGTTTAACATTACAGTAAGGGACTTGGTGCCAATAATTCTGGATAATAATTCACTGCAAGTTTCTTGCTCTGGCTAGATCTCTAATTTCCCAAGACCCAAGGACAAAGAAAAGTCACACATCTCATTGAATAAATGTGCAGGCTGCGTTCCAACATCATGCTGGAACACATCCTACATCCAGCAAATTCATTTTTAAATCTGCTTGAGCCAGGTTCAGAATTGGGGGCAGCGTTCATCGGATGTAGAATGAAAGGAAAAGTTTGACTCGGAAGTCGTTTTGGTTTTATTATAAACCCCGAGGACCGGGTTGAACCAGAAAACGTTTGCCGCAAATAGAACATTTTGTGCTATTTGTTTTTAGACGGTTATTAGAAAGCATGCCTACTTTACTTTTATGCATTGTACTACAGCGCTGTTGATTCTGATTGGTCAGAAATTTTTTGTATTTTCAATAACAGCCGCTTTGACGGTCTGCATTTATATTATTCAGGAATGTTTTTATAGTAACAACTAATTCAAAGAGATATGTGTGTCACGTATGATAAAATGAAGTGGTACAAGTATTAGAACTGAGTTCTTTACTAAAAAAATTACAGTAGTTAAACAGAGCAAGGTCAAGTGATCAGCATACAGCCATAAAGTGGATGGGGGACAAATTGTGAATAAAGAAAACAGAGTCAACACCTAGAAAAAAGTTAGAGGTAGAGTCGGTAAAACTGAACAGAACTGTTCTAATGAAGCCAGAGTTTATTTATATGTGATGAGGAACACCTGCGATCAGTTTGTAGGTTGGTGATGAGCACAGTAGGCTGTGAGAACTGGAGTTCATAGTGGCCATGTTTGGGAGTCATGGTGGTTGCTGAGAGATGGAGTTCGGCTGTAATGTAACAGTCCACCATGATGAAATTCTTCAATTACAGAGATATTAAAAATTTTAGTAATAACAGCACAAAATGTTTTAGAAAGTCATAAAACGGTAGCTTTTCTAACCTAATTCATTAGAGGAACTACCTATGTACCCTACAATGTGACCAAAAATACAGATCCAAAAATAAAAGTGATACAACTTAATAGTTGTGGTATAAGTGCTATAAAAGTCTTCAGAACATGCTTTGTTTGATAGATAATCACCTTCAGGTGGTAGCATTAACTGCATTCAGTACTATTAAAAGGTCTTGTAGTATTGCATTATAAAGCCAACTTTGTGCCAAAACTCAATAAATGATTTAGTTTATATAGTAATTGCACACTCACACACACACACACACACACACACACACACACACACACACACACACACACAAATATCATTCAAAACCAAATAATTAAAAGTTTTTAGTGACCAAATTCTCAGGACCAGCAAATCACTGTACTTTGCACAGTTGGAATTTTTCCATGCTTGTAAGCTACCCTGAAAATATTTGCCAAATACATCATAATTAAAATAAATCAATAATACTAAATAAGTCTAATATGTAAATCATAAATGAATGATTATAAAGCATATATTGGATCGTTTCCCAGTTAAACCCAATTGTCCGCCATTCAGATTCAATGTGATTCAGATTTATAGACTGAAATGCACAGAGAGAGCAAAAAATCAACCAAGCTTAGTATGTTAACTGTTGAGTAAGCATGTCTCCTGCTTCTTCTGAGAGTGTTATCAGCAGTGATTAACATCTGAGTACACTAAGCTGGGCAACTGTACACTTGTTCCTTTTAACCGTCATTACGGTTTTACCTCAGAGACTGGCTATTTCCTATTCGCAAGCACCACCCTGTTGCAAAAAAGAAACTCACACACACACACACACACACACACACACACACACACACACACACAAACACAAATGTATACAAATCCACTACAAAAACTACTACTACCTATCAGCTGGTAAACATTAAATCCATTATGTTATGCTACCTTGGTGGCCCTTAATGGTATCAGGTCACTAATTGAAGACAAAAAATTACAAGTACAGGGTTACACTATTCACAAAGTTCCCATCCAAACCAATACAATTTCCAATAGAACCTTTCAAACCATTATAATTCTCTGTGGGTTCTATTGAATTGCATTTTTTTTTAGCAGAATAATGGGCTAAAATGCTCATTCTGAATGAATCCTGAGTCAAACCAACAGCTTTATTGCTAATCTATTAAATGTTAGCCAGCATGACGATGATACAAACTATTCGAGGGCTCAGAACTAGCTGTCACAATTCAAACACGACGTGTTGCTGTGTTTCTGCTGATTCTTCCTGTTGTAGCAGAATATCTGAGCAGCTGTCATTTAGCCTCCTGAAGAAAAACGCTAATTAGAGAGCTAATTATGAAGCCTTCCTATGGTTTCTTCACCTGTGGGAATCGACTGCAAAGATTTCCAGCATTATCTTCTGTCCTGAGTCTTTTTTGAAAGAAAGTGAAACCCTGTGATTAGGAGGTCATGCTGTGATAATGAAAGGTACAGATTCAGTAACTTTTCTGCATTCATTTTCTTACACAATTATCCTTGTGTGTGTGCGTGTGTGTGTGTGTGTGTGTGCGTGTGCGTGTGTGTGTGTGTGTGTGTGTGTTGTATGTGCTTTCATTATTCTTTAGCATGGCTTGTTTAGGACTAAAACAGGAAGCTGGAAGCTGCCCCTTTGAGAGTTTGTTCCAGTCTCAGAATGGACTTGGAAGGGGAAATAAACTGTCACTGAGTTCTCAGTTGAGGATTAATGACAGCTCTCGACTGTGCCGAGTTCCCAGCGTGCCAGTTTAGCACTCAAGCACACAGGAAATGCCATGGATACCCTACTCCTTGAGCAACTCTCCATGCTAAGTATACAGTACTGCTTTAAAAAAAGAAAAAGAGGGTGGTACCTTATTATTTCAGGGCCTGCGTCCTATCGAGAATATGTATTTATTTCATATCTTGCAATATGTGCACAACTAGGTTTTTTCAAATCTTGTTTGGTTCACAATTAAGTAATAAGCTGCTTTGCTTAATGCAAAGTTCTCAACTTCCTGTTTTGCATCAGAACACATCATGCCATCGGCTCATCAAATAACAATTACACATCACTAATTCTTTTGTTCCTCATTTCAAACAGGATATTATCAACAATTATACTTTTAATTATTCTTAAAATAATACAAAAAGAGACTAACTCTCTGTACAACAAAGTACTTTTATCTACGTTTATACGCTATCACCTTCAAAATAGTCACAGAAATACATCGCTCTGGAATGTGTCCTGGAAGTCTTCTTTTCTCACCTTCTGTGATTCGCGCTGGATCGCCGCAATGGGGTCAAAATGGAGACATTTGAGCTGAATCTTCATCTCCGCAGGAGCCAAATCTGGTGAGTATGGTGGGTGCGGAAGGGAGATGGTGCTATTTCCGGCAAGAAAAACAAAGGTTGTCGTGGAGCATCCAGTGTTTAGTACGCCACAGTTCCAATCTCTTTTGTGGTAATGCACATTGTCAGAATAGCACCAGTTGCACAGTACATAGGAGGTTATCTTTTGGTGCACTGACTTATGAAGGTTGGTGCTCCCTGTGACTGTGCGTGCAGCCTAGTGCTGGCATCTGTTGGCGAAATCTTTTAAAACCACCCAATATATTATATTTTTATCCATTTAAAGTCACATGTAAAATTGTGTAACATCTGTGAGACAAGTTAGAGCCTGTTCTTGCTAAGTTAGGTCCTGTTATAACAGTTATGCTCGTGGTCCTGGGGATAGTCCTATGGAGGATAACGTATTGTTGCGAAGCGCTGACACAGGAGGTTCCTTCCATAAGCGTTTAATAAACAGCTCCTTGTAGAAGATTTCATCATATTTACCATGTTTACCTCATTCAATTTTGTGTGTAAACGTAAACAAATGAAATGTTAGAAAAAAGGGTGAATATTATTTGCTCTTAGCTGATTCACAGCCTCTTTTAGACCAATCAGAATCAAGGATTTTAGCAAGGCTATGATGTAAGATTTGCTTATCAGGACGGTGTGTGTGTCTTCAGTCCATGTGAATCATTCAAGACTTATTTCTAAATGAAGAAGGATGATTTATTAATAGGTGTTTCGAGAAATCTGGTCTTTAATATAGTTCCAGTCCATTACCTCTGCGTACTTGAGGAGGAGTATAGGAAAAAGATTAGGAAGGGTAAGAAAGACTCATATCTCATATCTGCTACACAAGCATGGAGGAAAAAACGTGATAAGATGTGACAAATGAACTCGACTCTGCCGTGCCATAAAATATACCCATGGCAGGTCTGATTGCATGGTAGCAGTAGATACAGTTCATGTGGAGCCTTTATGGCCTGGTAATTGTTTTTAATAGCAGGCTGTTATCTGGGGCAGTACTGTAGGCCAGAGAGGGGACAGTCATGAGACAGCAGTGATAAGATGAAGCAGACTGCCCTACTTAGGTATGAGTGCACGGCTGAATTAAGAACAGGACAAGGCAGATATAGATCATCAAGATAATGAGGAAGAGGTAACTTCAGGACAGTGCGCCTGCATGCTATTTCTATTACCCTTGTAAAACCTGTCTGCATTCAAAACATAAAAATCCTTTTTGATGCACATTCGTATAGAGCATAGTAACGTGTAAGCATTTCAGATGCCTAGAGCAACATGATATATGTTTAATGTATAAGTCTAGGCCAAGTGTTTCTCGTCATTTTTATGAGAGCATGGTACACTTAAAAGTTTCATCTTTGCCACGTGAAAGTGAGTTTATTGGTACTTCTCTTTATGCGTGAGTGCTGGTGAATTCTTGAATCTGATTGGTTGGAAGGCAGGCTCTTTATATATAGCCAAGGGATCTCTAAATCAAACAATAGTTTAATGTACTTTTGATACCTTACTGTTTCTGTAGTTACAGCAGTGATGCTTAAGTACATGTTTCATGCATCTGTACTGCATCAGAATATTTTTATCTGGAGACACTGCAAAAAAGAAACGTCTAAATTTAAGAAATAAAAGCATGAGTTTATCATTATATATTTGGTCTTAAAATGATATAAAGCGTTAAAAACTAACAACAAGAATCTGGTGTCGGCCTAACAAGAAATCCAGATCACGCATAAATGCATATCGTCAACAATTATTTATTCAAATAAAGACTTGTAACACACAGTAGTTACGATGCAAAAACAAAGCAAAATCATTACATATCGTTTGCCAAAATACTTCGACTTATTGCACCATAAAACACGACCCTGTCGCCGGTTCACCACTGATCCTTGCAGACCATGAACATCCCACAAGAACTGCAGTTTTGGAAATGCTCTGACCCAGTCGTCTAGACATCACAATTTGTCAAACTAGCTCCAATCCTTACGCTCGTCCATTTTTCCTGCTTCTAACACGTCAACTTTGAGAACAAAATGTTGCCTTATAAATCCCACCCACTAACAGGTGGCATGATGAAGAGATCATCAGTGTTATTCACTTCACCAGTCATAATGTTTTAATGTCATAATGTTATGCCTGATCAGTGTATATAGGTATGCTCAAATGCAGTGGTGGGCCATCAGGGCCAGCAAGACCTTCTACGCGCTAGTCAGAGTTAGCAAACTGTCAGAGCTAGTACATCAGTAGCAAAGCTCAAATATGTTTATTTACATTTAATAGCTGTTTTTTTATTTCACATGGCTGACAGAGGATAAGAAATTGGTTGCAGATATACTTTCAAGGACATTCACAAGAAAAGCGAGACATTATGAGTTAAGTTCAGGCAAAACAGTTCAAAACAGTTTTTAACCTTTTTTTGAAACTTTTATACTTTTGTTTACTTTCCTGTAGAATTTACACAAAAATACACAATTTGCCTTTATTTCAAATCCCCAGGAAAACTGTAATGCATGAAAAAAAATGCGCCAAAAATGTGTGGAAAGTCATTTTGATTTTAATATTGATGCTCCTGCTGGAGATGATGTGTGCAGACGATGCAGCTGTGGTTACAGTGAAAGGAGACTTGTTGAATTGTGTTCATTGGGTTTCTCACTTTAATAATGGAATTTATTCTCACTGTATGAGATTCCTGTCTGTGATGCAGCTCTCTGTTATACTGCGTTTCTCTGTAATATTGATGGTTTCTGTAGTTCTGGCGTTACTGTTTCAGGCTTTTCGCTGTTCAAATGTGGAACTTTGATGCTTATGCTTAAGTAGAAAGAAAAAAGGGGGAGTTTTTACTGTTACTTATATCATATTTACTCTACACATTTTACTCACGTACAAGAACTTTATCTATCACTGTGTAACAGGACCTTGTATATTGACATCACACATACTATGCGGGTAATAATTTACAGACTACGAAAAATATATTATTGTGTAAATGGTGAAGGAGATGTTTATTTACCATTTATGGAAGGAGTCTCCAGGGTCAGTGCTTTGTAACAGAAGATGGTGTGTATATGTTTTGGGAGTCAGTGCCATTAAATGTATTTGTTTCATTACTTTTCAGAGAGAGAGAGAGAGAGGAGCGAGAGTTTGGTGAAGGAGTGACTGTTTATAGCTGCTATAAAGGACAGCACTTATTACATGGACGTTCCAAAACATGGAATGCAACTACATACTCTATAATCATATAAAATGTCAGTTGCTGTGATTAAACAGTACGGGATGTGCCGTAATTGGATAATAATTAACTTCAGTGAAGGCAGTGTGGTTGTTATTGTTATAGGAATGTTGTGTTGTGATTGACTCATAAGTTAATGAATATGAAAGTCAATTATTTGTCACTGAAAAAGGTTTCTGTTCCAAAAGATTTTTTTTTCACACACAAAACCTGGTATAGTGTATTGCAAAATAATTAGTTACAATATTGACATTATGCCCAGAAGAAAAGCACTTGTGGACGCTTCAAAATTGTTAAGGTAGGTTTTTAGAGCAAATGCACTTCACATTACAGACAGCAGAGGGCCCTGAATTACAAAAGGCTCCTTTAAAAAACAGCTTATGGCCCTGTCTCAGAGAGAGAGAGAGATAGAGAGAGAGAGAGAGAGGGGGGGGGGGGGTTGTACTGTTGTACATTATTATTATAACACTTTTTTTGTGGCCATGTTCTTTATTTTCTATGCAGCAAATTAGTTAAAAGAAAGAATAAAGACGATAGAGAACAGGAGAGAAGATGTTAGCAGACTGTCTCACACCCACAATAACCATGGAGTTGGAAGCTGAATGGTTTGAGGTTGTTTTGGAGCACCATTAGGGAATGTTGGAGACATATTCCAGGTGAAATACTGAACCAAAATGACCACCATTCCATAGTTCAACACCATTCAATTCCATCTGGACTACAGCTATTCAATACCGACTTTACCATACAATAAGACAATGATCTGAAGCGTAGGCTGAAGCTCTGTAGGCGTTATTTAGAAAGCAAACAGTCGTCTGGAGTGTTATCCATCATGGAATGTCCTGCTTAGTCACTGCACCTAAATCCCATTGAACTGCTCTGGGATGAACTGGATCACAGTTTAGAAAGAAATCTAGAAAACTAGTGAGGAACACCATTGGCAAGTTTTACAAGAGGCATAGCAAAGTATTTCAAGTTGATATTTGAAGAAACAAACTGTTCGCATGTGGAAAAAATCTTTATAAAAGAGGCGGAATTTAAACCTTCAACGCAACACACATTTATTCACGACGTCCCTTCTTTACTTAGATATAATGAATAAATAAACTCCAGCAAAAAATTTTTTAATCACTAATCATTTGTTTTACTGAAGTCTCAAATCAAGCACCAAAATCCCTATTCCCCAGACCAAAAAAGACGCCATGATGCACACATCCGGCAATTAAAACCGTCCGTGTGGAAACATAGTAAAAGTTTCATTTGGTGTCCTGATGATTTACATAATTTAAAACACCACTATTACTTTAAAACATTGACAAGAATATTTTGTTTTTATGTTTTGTGTGTGTGTGTGTGTGTGTGTGTGTGTGTGTGTGTGTGTGTGTGTGTGTGTGTGTGTGTGTGTGTGTGTAGAATGTATAGTGCAGTATGTTACAGCATGGATCTCTCTCCAGAGCAGAAGTGTGTGTGTTTGATGTGACAGAGCTTGTTAGCAGAGACGCTGCAGGGTACGCTCTATACTGACAGCCTGCTTTTTCTTATTTCCTGTCGCCATGCCCTGCTTCCTGCGCAGGATTCCTCCTGTGATCATCATCACTCGTCTGTCTTTAGTCTTTCAACTGATCCTCACCGGCTTTCACTTCAATCACACAGAAATCATCAAGTTGTTTTATTTTATTTGAACAAGAATATGAGCTCACAAACAGCACAACACTGGAAGAACATCATACATACAAGCAATTTGTTAGTTAGCTTGTCCAAGAACATTGCATTTTCTATTAACACCAATACAAAAAGTTTTAGATGGTTATTGGGTTTGAAACCACTCCCTATCTCCAATAAACTACACTATACTCGTGTCGGCCATTTTGTAGTGGTGTCTGAATTCTGAGGGAAAAACTTCTTTACAGTTGTTCACTTGTGTGTACCCACAATACACTCTAAATTCAAGTACCCACAATACACACTGATTGCAAGTACCCACAGTGCACTCTGATTTCATTTACCCACAATGAACTCTGATTTCAAGTACCCACAATGCACTCAAATTTCATTTAACCACAATGAACCCTGATTCCAAGTGAACATTTGATGTACACATACTAACAGAGTAATTTTTAAAACTGCAACATGACATGGCACTAAAGAAATCTTACACCGGAAAAGAAGTTTCTCCAAAACCAAAAAAGAGCAAATTAGCATGACATTGACAGGAAACCCTGTGTAAATGTTCTGTACATAAATCATGTTCATATACTTTTTTTGTTCTTCTTAATCTTATAGTTTTTTAAATAATAATCAAAACACCACAGATGTTATTACAGGTGTAACATTTATGATGAAATTGTTCTGACAGCCCTTCCTCTTAAATGCAGTATTCAAAAATAGTGAACTTAACTGCTATGCACATATAGGGATCAGTGAATGAGTGAAAGCGCAAGCGATTTCCGACGCACCATGTGCATTTGAAATTATAAATCATAGATCAATTAAATACATATAAAAAATAAATATTGAATCTAAATAGATTTTACTATGAATAAGAAATTCTAAATTATTATAAATAATAAAAAATTATTATAGATGTACATTTAAGTGGATAATTAAATAAATTATATATATAATTTAAGTATAAATATATATCATTGTTAATGAGAAATGAGAAATATTCAAATGAATCAAATCGATTTAAGTGATAAAATAAATAAATCATAATAAATAAATAAATAAAATGTACAATATAAACTATATTGTAATATTGTATAATGTATATATACAGTATACTATAAATACGATTATAATTAATACAAAATAAATTGTGAATTCAGAAACTGTGTAAATGATAAAATAATCAAATCCTAAAAAAACATAAAAAAACATTTTATCATAAATAAATTGTAAATAATAAAAGAAAATGGTGTAAATGCTGAAAGAAAGAAATAGTAAAAATGGGTTTCAGTTTATATATATTTTATAAATAATAAATCCTAAATCTTAAATAATAAAACAAAGTATATCTCTGCACATGTATCCGTTTCCTGGTTGCTCAAATAACAAATGATGTATGGAAAATATTCAGAAAGCTGATAGCTGTAGGCAAAGAGAATATGTTTGCCTCTGGTGCTCAGTGTTGGATCATCTTCTCTCTCACTTGTAGACTGTAAATAAAAATGTCCTGCCAAGTAAATAAATATGAATGTATTTCTGACAGTGAACATATTAAACTTTGCCATGTGGCAGAAATTCTGTTTATTCACCGCTTCGAGGAAGTCATTAGAATTCCACTGAGTCTGGTACGGATGTGTAGCCTAATGTTATGACCGAGTAAACATCCGAACCTGCTACAAATAATTGTGTTGCGTATCTGTTTTGTTTGTGTTTTTTTTTCTAAATGACTTTTCTGGTCATGTTCCTATCACACACACAGCATTCACACTTTTTTCACTAACAGTCTTTTCTTTCCAGTTTCATAGCTTTTTTTTTTTCTCCAGATGCTCCAGCTGTTCAGTAGCGTACACTATATGGACAAAAGTTTGTGGACACCAGAGCATAGGATTTGTATGTGCACATTGAACAACCCATTCCACACTGAGCCCCATTTGATGTCATCATAGTCTCCACTCTTCTCCATTGTGGAATGTGCAGGTGTTTGGAGTTTGATGCTCATCCAGCCACTAAATGTATTAAATATTATTTTATTATTCATTTTACTTCAGCTTATAATGGCGATCAGGCATTTATAGCATAATGTCATTTATATTAGGAGTAATAAATGATGCATGGCTGTGTTTTTTGCTATTCTTGATGTTTCTAAATTATGCTAATATGACAACTGGGAGCACATGATAGTGTTTCTCTTTAATTGTACAGTGATGCTATAATGTTATTAGCAGTCCGTGTTCCCAATGATGCAGCAATGAGGAAGTTCAGTCATTTTGAGTCACTTCTCTAATTACATGATAGAGGGAGGGAAGAAAGGAGAGAGGGAGTGAATGAGTGAGGGAGGGAGATAATAAGTATTAAAGAGCGTGAAGAAAGGTGTAAAAGGAGTGTGTGAATGAGTGAATAAATTGGGGTAAAGGGGTGTTTGAGTGAGTGTGGGAATGAGTAAGATATTGCAAGAGGGATGGAGGGATGGAGGGAGGGAATGAGTGAATGAGGAAGTGAAGGTGGGAAAGAGAGGAAGGGGGTAAGTGATCGCGGGAGTGAGTGATTGAAGGATGTTAGTGAGAAAGAAAGGGAATAACTAAAGGAGTGATGGATTGAAAGAGTGAATGAATGAGTGATTGAGCAATTGATGAAGGGAGCAAACGAGTGATTGAGTGTGTGAGTGAATGATTATGAGGAGGAAATGGGCGAAGGAGTGTAGCTGTGTTTTGTGTCCATATTTGTCCTTTATTACATTCCTCTTATCCCTAACAAACTTTGTAATTCACTGTTGGAAAAGAGGCTCCGGGAAACACTTGATATAAAAGTGATCTACTTGATCACTACATCATGAATTATGCATGTGCATAAATTAAATCATGTTGCATAAGTGTATATTCGATGCTTGTGTCAGTACTTGCAAGCTAGTATGCTAGGGTTTCAATAAACGCGTGTGAGAACGGTTTACAAAGCTGTCACCTCTACACACACCATACCTGTGTGTATGTGGGCTACAAGCAGAGTGTCTGATCCTGGCAGGGTGCAGGGATGAGACAGATTGATCCTGACATCACACACTCCAGATCAGCCTTAACGATCCACTGTGGCTAGTTTAATGGAAACAGGAAGTCACACTTAACTGTGGCAAACCACTATTACACACTGGATTGGTGCAACTGGTGTCTGGTGTGTAAAATGAAATGTTGTTGGTGGTGGTGGTGTGTTTGTCTTTCACTTAAACCATTTGGAAATACTACAAGCAGGGCAATATCAAAATCACAGAAGCAAGCCATGCACAAAAAATATCCAGTCAGCATCTCATTATTATGAAACAAATATCTTGTTAGTATGAGAAAAGTATTTTATTGAGATTTAAGCCAATGTACACATGCTACACTTTATTTTTATTGAAAAAGCCTCCCTTAGTCATCCTTATGTCAGGCACATTCCTTCCAGGTGTGGAGCAATTACCTACAGTAATACAGCACACTTTTAGATCTTTGGAAGGTTTTACTTTTAGCTGTTATCACTATTTTCTTTAGCATTTGCACTTGTTCATCACATAAGAAGGTCAAGCCAGAACATTCCTGCTCAGGTTATATCAGAGAAACAGAATTGTGAAAATAAATCAGTTTTTTGTATAATAATACTTCCCGTGGGCTCACCACCTGCAGGAGGGACCGTAAGGGACGGTGCTGTGAGGATTGGGCAGCAGTCGAAAGCGGGGGCCTGCTTAGACTGCTGCCCCCGCGACCCGAATTACGGATAAGCGGGAGAAAATGAATGAATGAATGAATGAATGTATAATAATAGTAATAATTAAACAGCCTAAAGGTCCATATAGAGCAACTCAAGAACTATGAGGATGGATTTGGAATGTAATTAATCCGGTCTGCTTTAATGGCTTAGAATTGACGTAAACGATTCTGCATTTAAGTGCCCATCAGCATAGAGTTCGCTGAACTGCACACCTCAACAATGATAAAACTGTAATAAATGGACATTCGGTGCCACTCAATTGAGGACAGGTCTTTTTAAGTCTGATTTAGTTTTAGTTTTTTTTTTTTCTCATGCCATCTAAAGAAGCTTTTTCATTGCCACTTTTGCCATTTGCTCATTAGGGAAAAACTTATGGGAACTAAAATAAATTTACATACATTTTATAACCTACTTATCTCTGTAAAGTTGCTTTGCGATGAAATCCCTTGATAAAAGTGCTCTATAACAATAAAATAGATTTGAATTTCTCAATCGGGTTTTGCATCAATATAAGCCATAAGTAGTCTGTGATTACCTTCACATTTATCTACAGTATTATTTGCAATGTATATTGCACCTTTGCACTTCCATAATACATTTATTGTATTAACATGTATATTTATATATTTAAATTAGATTTATTCATTTATTTATATTGCCATTTACACTTCTGGTTAGGTGCTGAATGCATTTCATTGGCCATGTACTCGTACTCTGCACAATGACATTGAAGTTGAATCTAATCTAATCCGATCAAATCTAATAAAAAGAAATAGGAAACATAGGAAGTGAAAGCCTTACAGTAATCCTGTGGGAGAAAACAATAGCATTAATCAGGTTTTCAGTCAATTTGAAGGACAACATAGGACCGAGTGTTTTGCAATATTTCTGTGATAAACAAAAATGTCACCTTATTTTGACAATTAAGTATATTGTTTTTTTGTTGCTTTGTTGTTCTTGTAAAAGAATTGTAAATTACTGAACAGACGTCACAGTACAAAGGAGCAGAGAACATCTGTGCCTGAACACATGATCCAATTTCCTGTCTAAAGAGATGCCTGGATGATGTCTTACTCAAACTGCAGAGACACTGGTGAAGCGAGGTGCAGAAAGACGCGTAGGCATTAGATACGATCCTGCAGTTTTCTGTATTTCACCGCAATGTCCTCTGGCAGAACATCATGCTCAGAAGGTTACATGGTGTATTATAAAGTACTGGATACAAGACATTATTTATATATTAGCAAACATTGGAGGGACAATACTATAGAAATGAAACTTGAATATATATTAGAGTATCAATGTGCAACTTGTACAGCAGTACAGATTTACTGTCTTCTGAAAAAACTCAACATACAGCCATTAATGTCTAAATAGCTGTCAACAAAAATGAGTGCATGCTAAGTGAACATGTCAAACCTGTGTCCAAATATTTTGTGTGAGCACCATTGTTATGTAGCACTGCCTTAATCCTCCTGGGCATGGAATTCACCAGAGCTGCACAGGTTGTTGCTGGACTCCTCTTCAATTCCTTAATAATGATATCACAGAGCTGCTGGATGTTAGACACATGGCACTTTATGTTTATTTATCTATATTTGTAATAAAAATGGTACGATTAAAATGGTGCATTAATCTTGCGTGAAAAAACAAAAAGTGGCATTAAAATTGATTTGCTTTAATGCGTTTTAATGCTTTAATTTTGACAGCCCATATATATATATATATATATATATATATATATATATATATATATATATATATATATATATATATATATATATATATATATATATATATATATACGTGTATGTGTATGTGTATATTTATAATATAATTGTATATATTATTAAACCAAGCAGGCAATTTATTTAGATTTTTTTTTACATATGTAAACTGTTAATGTTCACAAATAATAGTAATAATGGTAATTAAACCAATTGTTTTTTTAATAATAATAATAATTATTATTATTTGTATTATTATTATTATTATTATTATTATTATTATTACCGTTACTATTATTTTTTTTATTATTATTATTATTATTATTATTATTTTTTTTTTTTTTTTATTTTTTTTTTTTTATAAAGCCTGCTGCTCCAACTGCTTCACCATTGGTTCAATGTAAATAATATGCAAATAAGGTTGACATCCATGATTCGTCTCTACTCCCGGAAGTGGGCGGAGCTTTTCTGCTTGATTCATTCATATAGAGCCCGGAACTCATCTACACAGTAGAGAGCGAGAGCGGTAGGGAAGTGACCGAAGGCTTCAATGTAGGTTTCCGGGTAAACACGGATTGTTTTATCGTTTTCTTTTTAATCAATTAAAAAATAAAATAAATACAAATCCAGGAAAATGCTGTGCCATGTGACGCGGCCGGACTCGGTGGTGATGGAGGTGGAAGTTGATGCGAAGGCGAATGGAGAGGATTGTCTGAACAAGGTGAGAGATCCTGGGTTTCTCATCGCCTTTTTAATGGGAATTCAGTTCATCTGATTTTCAAAGGAGGCTTCAGTTTAAATGATGGATGTGATGGAATGAGTGATAGAATTGAATGCTCTTATGATCATGCAGGAGTTTGTGTGCCAACCTCATGAAAGCAGAATCATGAGGGTGGAGGAATGTTCATTCTTTATGTTAATAATTATTATTATAATTACTATGAGCATTATTCATTAATGTTAATTATTACTATTAACATTATACTTTAATATTTATTAGTACATTTATGGTTTATTGCACCTGCAATTGTTTCAAAGAACAATGCACATCCACTAACAAAAGTCACATCTATTTAAGATTCCCATATTATTTGATCATTTATATCACTTTATATGAAAACATGTTACAAAAACATGTCTTTTTGAAATGAAGCTTAAAATAAAACCGAGTGTGAGTATCCAAAAGAAGCCAAAACTAATGAGCAAAAATCTTTTTTATATTATACAAACAACAAACAATTATTTGAATAGATGTGTAATGTATAGTAAATGTTTCACTAAGTGATAAATCCAAATAAAATCTGACCTTTTTTTAATTCATCGTGTCGCTCTGTTGGCTTCATGTGTCTTTTCGGAGGTCTAGCAGCCTGAGGTTACTTTAGTTCAAACTCCTTGCATCTGCTTCCTGCATACATTCAGTCAACACTACAAACACCAGCCTTTCGACACTGCGTCCTTATAGTTTGTCGCTATTTGATGAAAGAGTGCACGCATTTGACTGTTTCTTAATCTCTTGTGATCATTAGGTACTAATCAATGTTGTGGTTTTAAACAGCGGATTGGTAATTTATTGCGTGCTGGTTTGTTTGTGTTTCTGGTGCAGGTATGTAGGAAGTTAGGGATCATCGAGGTGGACTATTTTGGATTGCAGTTCTCCGGGAGCAAAGGAGAAAACCTGTGGCTGAACCTGAGGAACCGAATCTCGCAGCAGATGGACAGCGTGACTCCTTGCAGACTCCGATTGAGAGTCAAGTTCTTCGTCGAGCCCCATTTGATACTTCAAGAGCAGACCAGGTACTTTAGGTTCTGATCCAACTTCAGTGCACTTCAAAGTTTATAATGCAAGATACCTAACCGAGTGCTATATAAACATCCTGTTCCACATTTAGTCCCTGCTTGCTCTTATGAACTCCACTCTTCTGGGTAGATGTGGCACTAGATTTGTGTGCTTGTGGAGATTTGGAGGGTGCAGTCAGTGTTCACATTCATCCTAAAGGTGTTCAATAGGGTTTTGGAGTAACCATATTTTTATATCCCACATTCTTTACCCATATTTTGCCCTACACACATCCTGCACTAATATACTGATAATAACCTCTCGTACATGTTCATATATGTTCTTGGTGTACCTGCACATTTTTACTCTGCTCAGAGCATTTATATGTATTTGTTGTACTTGCTTAACAGCTCATGCACGGTTCTCATTGTGCCATGAACTTTTTGCTGTACATTTCTATACTTATGCTTTAATGCTGTGCATATTTGCATATATTTCTGCACTTGTCAGTTTGCACAATTGCTTCTATTTGCACTTCTGGTAGATGCTGAATTGCATTTCGTTGCTGTGTACCTGTTCTATGCAATGAAAATAATTCATTCATTGTCTATATAGTGTATGGTAGTTAGAGACTGGTGCTGGATATGATCTCATTGCCAGGGGATTTTTTTTTTCTTTTTTCTAATGGTTTTAATTTACTAAAAAAAATGTACACGTGAACGCAAATTAACTTTAGCGGCACAAAATTTTTCGACGCACGATAAATGCCGTGCGGATTTCTGTTTGACCGTTTTTATAAAAAATATAAATGCACGCATATAAAAGAGGCGAAATTTAAAACCTTCAAAAGTGACTCCCATTTATTTACCAAGTCCTTTCTTTACTCGGATGTAAAAAAAAATAATCATTTTGAATCACTAATCATTTGTTTTACTGACGCGCCAAGTCTGAAATCGGCACCAAAATGCGCCATGAAACGCACGTTTCAATTAAAACCGTCCGTGTGGAAACATGGCAAAAGTTCCCTTTGGTGTCCTGATGATTTTACGTCCTTCAAAACACCATTACTTTAAAACATTTACAAAGAATATATTTATATTATATATATATAAATATTTGCTCATGTTTATTAGAGTATACAAAAATGTGAAAAATTTAAGGTACATTTACAAAGGATAATGTGATTTAATTGCGATTAAACCTTTTAATCGATTGACGGCCCTAGTTTTAATCTAATATCGTCTTCAATTCAGTGTCTGAGAATCTTTCTCAGGTTCTTATCAGAAATCTGAATGACAGGAAAAACAAGACAGCATGAGTGTACAACTGTTGCTACTTAACCGTCAAAAGGGAAATGCGCGCGGTTGTGTTGAAAGAGAAATAAAAAAATAAAGCAAAGCATCACTTCACGGCTTCATAAAATGAGCTTGAACCAAATCTGGGTCATGTTTTGATATGAAAAAATCATGGGTTGTGATGTATCCTTAAGGGCTGCATGAAATATACATCAGATACCATGTGGCGCAAGAACAAGAGCCTGTTGAGTGCTGCTTCGTTCCTTTTTCTCTCTGGCGGAGACGAACGCCCTGTAGTAACCCCGCTCGCTCAGGGTAACTCTAGGTCATTGAGCAGCACATGGAAATGCGATTCCTGTTGCATAGCCGCTCGCTCGGCCCCGCCCACCTCTTCGTTCTTGTTTGTTCCCTGCGGGGTTTTTTTCTTCTTTTTGGAGAGCACCAGACCCTTTTGGCACTTCTTGGTTCCTTTAATAATTCAAGAGGGACTTTTTTTTTTTTTTCCAGTGATGTAGTAGATTTGTTTAGTCTGGCTTGGTATTGGACATATTTACAAAGTGGTTGTAGATGATGGAGCATGAGATGCGCATCCAAACATCTCCACTGAAAGGTCAAGCAGTGCAGACGTGTCCGGACGAGATCTAAAGCTTAGCTGGAAAGAAGTTGTGGCTTCTGTGTCCCTGTCGGAGCTTATCTCTGTGGTTTGAGTTATTTTAAGGTTAGGATTTGGCAACCTGGACGAAATAAACGTAGTGACTTTAGCCCAGTTGTGTAACGGGTTGTGTGTCTCCAGGTCTGATTTATACAGGAAAAATTCTCTAAAAATAGATCTACGATTTGAACCGAAATCATCCAATGATCCGGAAATCTGCTGGTACTGAAAGCAGGGAGACGGAAACTCGACCGTTTTTCAGAAACAATCGTTCATTAAGTTCCGCGATCAGCGATTTTGTAGTTGAGTGCTGCGTTCCTATTGGTGGATTTTCGACGGGCATCACGCACTCTGATGACGATCAAACATTTTCTGATGGCACTTTTGTCTTCGAGCTGTCGTCGTATCACATGTCTCTAATTATCTCCTCCTGCTTGTTCTTTCCTTTACTTCTTTCTCTTTCACTCTTTCTGTCTGTCTCCTTCTTCTATATTTATTCTTTCTATCTGTCTTCTTACACTCTCGTTTTACTCGTTCTGGCTGTTTTGCTCTCTTCTCTCTCCTTTCACTCTGTCTTGCTTTCTCTCCTTCGCTCTTTTACTCTTTGTCCTTCACTTTTTTCTTTCTCCCCCTCTTTCACTCATTTTCTTACCCTCTTTTTTCTCGCTCTCTTCCTTCTTTTACTATTAGTTTGTCTCGCTTTCTTTTGGTCTTACCTCACTGGCTGTTTCTCCTATCAATCTCTTTCATATCGCTGTCTGTCTTGTCTTTCTCTCTCTTTTTGATGTGATCCCTCTTTCTTACATCCTGACCAATCGCATCTAAGGATCAAATAAGTTTTTATGATTTGATGGGGTGTTTGGTAACCAGGCTGAAACTCTTGCTGTGAATCAGGTACATGAACCCTGCTCCAGGTCTCTCTCTCTCACACACACACACACACACACACACACAGAGAGCTTGTTTACCTCCAGTGTTTATACCTTACTGGAGTAAATGAGGACCAAACTTTCACACAGTTGTTGCTGAAGCAAAATGCGTCTTCTGTGGCGCTCAGAATAGCAAGCTGTTCCTCTCATTAAAACCCCATGTAGTCATTTATCTACAACCTTCTGCCCCGGAGTAACTCACCAGGAACCGAGTGGTGGTCCACCGCTGACAGGAAGTGACCTCATCACTGCCTGAGAAGAGATAACTGTCTGTTTTTAGCTTGAAGCTTGCGGCTTGTGAAAGCAATTCATTGTTCGCCGCCCTGGCAGTGTGTGTGAGTGTGTGATGCACAGCTGAGGCTCGCATTCGAACTCTCTTTGTGCAGTCACCTTTGCCCTACATCTCCTAGGCTTGAGGGCATCATCTGCATTTGAAGCTCCTCAGCGCACACTAACACAACCGCAAGGAGAGTGTATAAATGATTCGAAATCAACTTCTCCTTTGCTGCCTTGTATATGAAGCCTTGTTTTTTATTTATATATAATATTTTCTTTTGTATTACTATTTTGAGCACACCGTGATCGAGAAGTAAACAAGCACACAGCAGAAACCCGATTTCATATTTTCATGCTTCCTTTTTTCGAACACACCCACGCCGCTTCAGGATAGACGCGTTAATTAGCGGATTAGTCGGAACGGGTGTATTGCTGCAGAAGCCCCAGGCATGTGAGGAGGAAGAAAATGTGCACCACGTGGCAGGAGTTTCCTGATCCAGAAAAGCCTGTCATTTCATATCACATCTTCTATCCCTCTTTCCCTTGTTCTTTTCGTCTTTCTTTCCTTCCCCCAACTTTCTCTGCCCCTCCCCCAGTTGTTGTGTGTGTTTTGTGTTTTTTTTTTTTTTTTTTTTTTTCTCTCAGCCTTTTGCGTAAGCTTGACTCTATACGTTAGTCTGTGCTTGTGTAATACTCTGTGGATGAGCTGGAGAAATCACCTCCACACCCTGTTTATCGGAACCCTGTTCATTACACTGATTTGTTCTATAAATAGAAGAACGGCGTACGTCCAGCGGCCGGAGGCAGCTGCCAGGCGCACTTATTACCGAACCTCGCGTCCATTACAGGCCGAGTCAGCAGAAATCGCACGTCGTAAACATGCAATTATTTTTTACGACCGTTCTGAGCATTTAGAGCACGCAGACACTATAGAACAGTTAAACTCGAGGTTTCAACATGTGCTTCAAAAGCAACGATTCACAGGATCATTTGTTCCCGAAAACGAGTTGACGCCGGGGTGTTAAATAAATTCAAACATCCAAATAAAAATACTTTTCAAAAATGTTTCAGATTTCGAGCATGGTGATTTTGTCTGGAAAACTGATGCTGAGAAACAAACCGAATCTGTTTTACTGAGATTTTGATTAAACAAAACCGTACCTTGTGGGAAGCGTCTCAATTTTACAACCTAATTCAAGGTTTTTTGTTTATTTTAATCCTTTTTTTTTTTTTTTAATCCAGTTTGTGTTTGTTTGCTTAAGTATGCCAATTTTTTTGTTTGTTTTTAGATTTGTTTTTATTTATATTAAAGGTTTTGTTCCTATTTTTTTTTTTGTTTTGTTGGTTCCAGGTTTTTAATGAATTTATTTATTTGGTTCTTAAAATTAAAATAATTTAAACATTTATTGTTAATTATATTTATTTTTATATATATAAACTCAAATTAAGTGTGTTTATTTGTATACTCCTTTGGGGTGGGTGGGTTATTTATTTAATTATTATACTGATTATTTGTGGTAATCTTCCTAACTAGCTAGTTAACCTGGCTAATATTGGTGACATTTTTATCTCACTCTTTCTGCTCTATTTTGCTGCGTGTGCATACAGAATTTTCCAACGCTTACTAAGACTAAGACAATGTCACATCCTGTGACGGTCAGGCAAGTTTGCTGAAGTTCATCAGTGTGACTGATGTTTAAGAAGGCAGGAGAACTGATTACAGATTCCTGAGCAGCTGTAGATCCTGACCTTAATTTTTGACAATGTAATTTAATAGTTAATAATGAGCGCTTTCAGGCTGAAGGGGAGTCAGGAAGGGGTTAAAGAGTCTTGGTGCATGGGACCTTGGAGGCACAAAACACTCTCCTATCTTCTGCTGACCTCCTGGGTCATTAGAGTTACACACACACACACTCCTCCCACTCCTCCCACAACCTGGATTTAAACCATATGCCCTCTCTGACACACTGTCTCACACACCTCTCATTTGGTGTGTGTGTGTGTGTGTGTGTGTGCTCATAAGCACAGCAGGTTCCTGATCTCCTCTTTCTCAGCTCTCACTTTGTCCTCCTCTTTGACTCTGCTCTATATTTGGCACAAGCTAAACTGTCAATCAATAATCTCACACTGTCAGTGTTTGTTTGTTTTTTTTAAATCAATGATCCACTTGGTCAATCTTTTTTTCCATGTAAAGCCTTTTCTTTGACTGCAACCTTGTTTTTCTCTTTACATACTATATGGACAAAAGTATTGGGACACCTGACTTTTCCAACTATGTGGTTCTTTCTATACACTTGTATCGAGTGTCTTTGGATGCAATATCATAAAATTCTCCCTTCACTTTAACTAGGAGACCCAAACCTGTTTCAGCAATGGCGATACCCCTGTGCACAAAGCCATAAAGATATGCTTTATACATGTTGGATATGGTGAAAGATCTTGAGTGGCCTGCTATCGAGCTCTAAACTCAACTTTATTAAACCGAGTGAATGTGAAAGCTGACTGCACCCCGGACCACCTCACCTCCGTTAGTACCTGACGTTACGAACACTCTTGTCTATTAAATGAACACAAATCTCTACAAACACAGCATGAGGACTAAATGTGTGAGAAGATTTAAAAGCACATTAAAATCATATGGTGAGGTGTCCACAAACTCGTCCATATTTGTGATGTGGCTGTTTATCATTATTTTTCCCACAATGAAGAACTGACCTTAGATTCCACACACACATACATACATATACATGCATATATATATATATATATATATATATATATATATACACACACACATACACATACATATATATATATATATATATATATATACACACACATATGTGTATATATATATGTGTGTGTGTGTGTGTGTGTGTGTGTGTATACATATGTGTATTATATATGTGTATGTATGCAAAGAGTCCTGTTTCAGCTGGAACTATGCAAAACGCATCTTCGGACTCGAAGTCGTTCTAGAGAATGTAGGGAGAGTGTCGGTTTTCACTCTTCCTTCACTAGAAGCAGGAAGATGAAGTGGGTCTCCTTTCGTAGCTAAATGTTTTCACCAATCGTGGCATCTAACACGTGTTCACAAGCCAAGCCTTCAACCTGCTTTTATTAACTGGACGACGGAAAGTTCTAATCGCAGCGCTGACTTGAGCTCTAGGCGGACTCGGATACCGAGACGCTATTTCCTCTTTTGCTCACAGTACAGGCTGCACAAGTATGTTTGTGTGGAGTTGCATAATTATTGGATAATACACAAGCATTCGTAATTACTTAAAAGGAAATGACTGCCTTCCTTAAGTATTGACCAATATTCTTTGCTTTTAAATTGTAATGAATTCGTTTCAGATGAGGGTTGTTTATTATTATTATTATTATTATTATTATTATTATTTATATATATTTAACTAGTGACAAGTTGTCTTTATTCTAAACAACTATCGCTGTAGCTGATAACTGAGCAAACACGTTGCATTACACATTCATATCGGTATTTGGTTTACTGTGTATGTGACTTGTAGCGTCTTTTCAGCTTGTCAATGTCTTGAATGGATCGAGATGCTGTTCCTTGTTTGCAAGTCACACACACATAGACACATCATAGAACTGGTTTGGGCTCCTCTGTGCTTGACCTGTAGTAACCTACCTGCTTCTAGTTTCCTCAGGATTGGAGTGAAGTGCGATGCCTTTTAATTCTTCTCTCTCTCTCTCTCACACTCTGCTACCTTCTGGGTACATTTTAATTACTAGTTTAGTGACTGTTGGCAGAACACACACTCCTAAACAGAGACAAACTATGTAAAAATGTGTTTAATTTTCAGTCAAAACCTTTTATTTATTTATAGAGACGTGTGTTTTCTTGTTGCATTGTTGAATACGTTTCTTTTTGTGTAAAAGAGTGTGTTTTTGGGGGATGGTTTGGTGTCAGGGGGTTTGTCATGGCAGGGTTTACTGTAGTTCGTTGACCGAGAGTAACCCTGGCTCCCTGACTGAGCAGCTCTGGGCCGTTTTGTTTGACAAACTGAAACAGCTTTGTTTCAGCTCAGCCGCTAAGGTATGGCCACGTCGGCCCTGATTGGCTGACACTCTGCTGTCTCCAGGCAAAAAAAATTACTTTTTTCTTTTTCAATTCGGTGGAAAAAAGAATTTGTTCTGTGGCGAGTGCCTGACATTTTGCCGGGTTTGGCACAATGACTCCGGCTGTAACTGAGACGATAAAGTATAAAAACAACTTGGGGGGGGGGGGGGGTGTGGCGGCTGCATTTCTCAACCACATCAACACACTATGCTGTGTAAACAGATGTCTTAAACATGTTTGCTTATTATACCTTTATGGACATTGAGCAGTCATTCTTGGCAGCAGATGGCTTTTTTTTTTCTTTTCCCCTTCCCCCGGTCATTTGAATATTAGACTGCTGTAGGGGCTATGGGAGCACATGAGGTGGGCTTTGTTTAAATTGGATGTTCTCAGACAAGAGTTTGTTGAGTTCAATATGACTCGGAGATGGGCTCCTAACGGAAGTGGAGGTCCAACTCCTCGCTTGAAGTGGTTCGACTCCTCACGAATGTGGTTTGACTCCTTGTGGAAGTGGAGGTCTGACTGTATGCGATAGTGGTTTGACTTCTTGCGAGAAAGGGGAGCCCTGACTCTGCACAATTGACTTCTTAATAGTTGACTCGTATCAGTCACCTGCCACTTAAATTTCCTGTTTTTACTCATTTACGAGTTTATTTTAAATGTATTTTATATAAGAACTGATCAAGACAACTAATATGAACCCATTAGTAAAATAAATCCTTAAAGCTTCAGAGCCTTGTTGCTTCATCTGACTTCATCTATCCTGTTTAATCATAAGCACATGTGCATGTCTAACACGCCGTTAATGATTGCCTCGACTTTAACAACTGACTAACAACTATTGCCTCCTGTGTAATAGATTAACATGCTGGTTTGGATTCACCTGGCAATCTTCTGCTATAATGGAGAGGGTCAAACCATCCTGATATATAAATGTGTTTATATTTATTTCTAATGCTAGATGTCTGAAATAGCCTCGCTTGCTCAACAGGAAGAATTGTAATATGGCTTTTTGAGCCAAAGAGCTTCTTCATGTAAACAAGCATGCTGTGAAACCGAGCCGCAAAATATGATGCATCTGGCCAACCCTCTGTGCTAACATGCTAATGCTGACTCAGCGGTCTGTGTGTGCCCGCCTGCCTGCTTGCTAATCGTATGTGGAATTTATATCCTTCAAATGGAAATTTTTTTTTTTTTTTTTAATGATGGCTTTCACTGTATTATTAATCCTGTATCAGTTTCCTAATAAAAGCCTCTTGACTAATACATTTAACCTGACTGCTGTGACCTGCTTTCCATATTAGGTGGTATTTTAGAGCGTTAGGGGTCCAAGCACTCAACCACAGGAAAGTAGTGTTGTGGTTTCAAGATGGTGGCTGCATGAGAAATTCATTAAAAGATATTTAAAAGAAAAGTCGAGGCCTGTAGAGAGAGAGAGAGGGAGAAAGAAAGAAAGAAAAAATACAAGAGGTGGCACAACTTTTCAAAATATCGGCCTTAAGATCTATATTATGTGCTCAAGTAAGTTTCCCTACTTTAAACCAGATGTAAGATCGCACGGGTTTGCTTGATAAGCTACATGGGAAACCAGTGCCTCTTGTTCTTTCTTGTGAACTACAGTAACCTTGCCCCACACGCGCACACACATCTTCCACCTTTGTTTTTGCTCATCGGCTAAACCGGCGCCGCTCGTTTTGTTTTGAAGCGTGGCCCGTGAACGACAGTAACCTCACGCTCCCTCCCTTCTTCAGACCGCCTTTTGTTTTCCGTCTCAGGTAGCTCATCACATAAGCTGCACTCTCCGGTGTCGCCACAGGGAAGGTAGCTCTTACTCACGCCGCCTTTGTATTTCCACCAAGCATGTTTATTGTTCCACTCCCTAACAGTAACATGTGATCTTCCTCTCTTGTTTTTGTTTTTCGGACCCGTCCTTAGTTGCTCATTCCTCGGCTATTATTATAATACCATGTTTAGACTTTAATCTAAAGTCAATATTTATCCAGCTCGTAGCTTTTGTCAGCGAGATGACCGTCCGTGGTCGGAGCTGAAAGAGCAGGATGCCTGTCGGGATATCTCCCGGTCCAAGGCCACAGTGTTCCCATAGACTTCTGTTGTCCAGAAGTGCCAGGAATGAAGGAATCCTGCTGTCTTTAGAAAGGTCCAACTTTTTGGGCCGTCCTGATCTACAGAAAGATATACAGAGGCTGAATTCTTGTCCTGTGATCAGCAGTCAGCGGTAAAAGAATTGGCAGGCGAACAAGTGCATAAAAATGTGCCTTGTTTTTGTATTGATCCTGGCACAAAGGAGGAGCGTCTTTTTTTTTTTTTTTTTTTTTTTTTTTTTAATGGAAAAAAAATCCTTCCATTTTCCTAGATCCTTTCGAGCAAATGCCTTTTTTTGAAACCACTGAATGGAATGGAAGATGGCATCTTGTCCCTTCAAAAAAGTTTGATTCAACGAAGAAAAAAACGCTTTTCAACGATCCATGTTGGTTTACAGGAGTTTAGTTTTTGTGCCATTAAAAGTAACTCAATTGGTTCGTACTACATCATGCTGCAAAGTGTAATATGGGGGATCATTATTTAACACTGCCATTTTTCTTGGTGTAGAGAGTTAAATTCATGAGCTGTTGTCTGTATTTGTAGGAAGTTTATTTACTCCAGTAACTTGTAGCATTCGAATAAGAGGTCTTCGGTTAAATGCTAATAAATGTGTCATTAGGAAAGGGCTAAAGCCGCGTATGTAAAAGGGGAAATGTGGTTTGGAAGATACCGAACCAGAAGGAGCTGCTTAGCAATGGCAAATTAAAGAAACGCTCATTTTGTCATGGGCTTCTCGGGGGCTTATGCTTTTGTGGAAGGTTTTAAACGCTTAACGCAGGCACTAAGCAGAAAGTCCAGATAGCGGCTTAAACAGACGGGGACTTCGTTATCACGCTGGAGCAATTGGGCAGGGTCATGAATTGGCTGCAGAACAGCAGTACGTCTGGCTTGGGCTCCAGCTCTGCCGGCGATAAGAGATACGACTGTTTGTGAGCGAGAAAGCCGGGTGAAAGTCAAACCACTTCACACCACGTGCAGGTTATGAAACTCTGCCTGACTGCTGGGTTTAAGTGAAAGTACTGCTCGGAAAGAGAATATGGCTGTAAACTTTTTTTTTTTTTTTTTTTTTCTTGTTTCTGCATTGACCATAATAGAGAGTGCGGTTTGGGGTGGTCCCGTTACGCCTCTTTAGACTTCCACTTCTGCAAGTGAACTAGTGGTGTGCAGGACTGGAATGAGTCTAGTGTCATTACAATGGTTGACTTCTCAGAGCATTAAAGATGACCGTTTTAAAGAACCACTCTTTATTGCTGCTATAATGCAAATATGAACCGCATTGGATGTAACTAAAAATGGATAAAATTTTAACGTGAACCCGATTTTTGGCTGCATCCCTCATGTTGTGATCTGTAAGTGAAGTCGAGCATTAGCCACCTGCTCCATTCCTTCACTCCATTAATTTTTGTTTTTTTTCTCTCTCTCTTTTAGACACCTGTTCTTCATGCACGTTAAAGAGGATCTGCACCGCGGCCACCTGCGCATGTGCTCTGAGCAGGCCGAGGAGCTGAGCTCCCTCCTGGCACAGGCGGAGTTCGGCGACTACAACCAGAACACGGCCAAATACTGGTACACCGAGCTGTGTGGAAACGATCCCGACCAAGAGACTGTCAACAGGTACAAAAACGTCTGTTATAATCGTTTGTTTTGTCATGGCTGCAGTGATCCACAAACAAAATGCATAAATGGGTAGTTCAAACAAAAAGTGAAAAAAATAAATAAATAACGTGTGTGTATACACTATTGCCAAAAGTATTGGTTCACCTGACCTTTCCTGCTATATGCTATGTGGTTCTTTTCCAAACTGTTCCCTGGAGGCACTCAATTGTACGTCTTGGATGTGTTTTAATAAAATTTGCATTCACTTGTTGAAAACCCAAACCTGTTCCAGCATGGCGATGCCCCTGTGCACAAAGTGAGCTCCTTGATCTGGTTTACATGCTTTGGAGAGGAAGATCTTGCTGCTATAGAGCTCTGATCTCATCCCTACTGAACACCTTTGGGATTAATGTGAACGCTGATGCACCCCAGGTCTCCTCACCTACATCAGTAGCTGCCTTTCATAACACCCTTGTGGCTGATGAACACAAATATACATATGCACACTCCAAAAACTAGTGGAACATCTTCCCAGAAGAGTGAGGGGAATTATAAGAGCAAATTGGGACTAAATGCGGAATGCGATGCTCAAAAATCAGTGTACTTATGACCCGGTCACACTGTCCTTCACCAAGTCCAATTACTTTTGAGCTTCAAATGGTTCAAGACTGAAATCGGGATTCCTTTAGTTGTTTTGTCCAAAGTTAAAAGCAAAAAGGTGTATTGATACGGTTTGTGTGTTTAACTTCATGCCTGATAGCCGGGTCCTCGGTTTGCGCAGTGGCATTTGGGATAAGAGCCAAATAAAGCATGTGTGTTTGCGTGAGGTCAGAGTTCATGTCCATCCAAACACTGTAATGTTTACCAGGGTTGTCACCCATTTAGTCACTCACACTTGTTTATGGGAAAATAAAGCTTCCGTGTGTGTGTGTGTGTGTGTGTGTGTGTGTTTTTAAATTAGAGTTTCGACAAAATGAAAGACTTGATTTTATAAAATATTCTGTATATGGACAAAAGTATTGGGATGCCAGACTTTTTCAGCAATTTGTGGTTCTTTTCCATACTGTTTCCCCAAACAATCCATGGAGATCTGCTTTACGTGGGTTCGAGTGAAAGATCTTGAGTCTATGGAGCTCTGGCATGTCTCAACTTTTATTCAAATATCTTTGGGAACTGTTGGAATGCTGACTGCACCCCAGACCTCATCACCTACATCAGTTTCTCTACTGCTGGGCACAAATCTAGTGGAACATCATCTTCCCTGAAGAGTGTAGGTTTTTATAACCGCATCAGTCTATAAATGTGGAACGGGATGATCAAAAATCATATGGTCAGGTGTCCATAAACCTTCTATATTGTATGAGGGTGATACGTGATGTGTTTATTTCCATGAAAAACCAGCTTACTACGCCAAGGTAGGATTTCTGCATCGAGACATTCCATTGGTGTTGGAAAGACTCTAGTCCTGACCGTTGTAAAACGCAGACATTGCAAAGCTGTAACTTTTAACACGGCCGTGTGTGCGGTCTGTTCCGTCTTTTGTCATGAGTGCTTTTCCATCCCATAATGCCTTGCAAAGGAAGCTATTTTAAAGATGCTGACGGTGACAGCCGGAGCTTTGCCTCAGGTGCGAGGTGCCAGATAATGTACCGCTGATTGCTTACGGTCTGAAGTACAACTTCAAGATGTTCCCAGGCACAAAAGAGAACTTGGCATGAATTTGTATCCCGTTTCATTTGTTTTTGTCTGAGAGATCACTGACGAGGCATAAAAAAAACGTTCTGCTGAACGCTGACCAAATAGCTGTAAAATATGGCAGTTTTATTCTGTCAAACTACCAGCCTCTATGATAAATATGCCCTTTTGGTTAAATCATTTGCCACCTTCACTGTCTGAATGTATTCGTCTGTCTGTTTCTCTGGCAGCATCATAGCCAAGCACAAGGCTCTCGAGGGGCTGAGTCGAGGCTCCGTGGAGTATCAGGCCCTCCAGCTGATAGCGTCTCTTGACCACTATGGCGTGGAGTGGCACTGGGCGCGAGATGCAGAGGGCCAGAGGCTGGCGATCGGAGTGGGGCCTGACGGCATCGCCGTCTGCAGGGACGACTTCAGCCTGGTGAATAGGTACTGACATCATGACTCTCTTCACTTTGTCACAAACCTCGAATAGACCTTTTTGTCATGTAATTGACTATGTTGAACACGTCTTAAAATATGAACACACCACCACCGCCATGCTTCTTTAATCTTAGAGTGGTGAGCAGTGCATTTCTGACTAATATTGTGTCCCAAATAGTTGCAAAAACATTTCTTTAAGGCTCTACGCCCAAACCAAACAGCAACCCTCACCCCCAACACCCTTCTCTATTAAATACTATACTGTAATACTAAAATTACTATAGAGTAAAAAAGCAGCACTTTATTTAGAATTAGCCATGAAAAGTGTGTGACGACTCCTAATGTACCGAGCAAAGTCACAGGGTTATTTTGGTTAATCTCTGTTTTTTGTGTTTTTGGGCAGAATTTCTTATCCTTTAATCCAAATCGCCACACAGTCAGGAAAGAGTGTGTATCTGACTGTGACGAAGGAAAGCAGCGACAACGTGGTCCTGCTCTTCAAGCTGATCAGTAACCGAGCAGCCAGCGGGTTGTACCGGGCCATCACCGAGACGCACGCCTTCTACAGGTGAGCTCCCAGTTCACAAGACTGTAGAAAAGACATTAATCCTAATCACACACTCCAGTGCTCATGTTATTTCTCACTCTCTGGTGTTTGTAATGTTTTTTTAATGATTTATCACACTCTTGATATCACCCAAATGAGAATGGGTTCCCCTTTTGAGTCTGGTTCCTCTCAAGGTTTTTCCTTGTTACAGATGCCACAGGCTGCTTCTCAGGGATAAACACACATTCACGTTTCAATTTTTGTTCTGTATTTGAAACAATGTCCATTATGAAAATCAGTACAGGGGGGAAAAAAACCTGAGTTGAATTGGAGTTCAGTCAGAGGACCGAAGTTCTACAGAGCTGTGCTTCGTCTTCGTGCGATTTCATCGTGGACAACAAGTTTTGCGTTTTCGGCAAGTTTACGGCCATGCCGCGAAGAGTCGTCTGAGGTGTTTTGAGTGGCACCGAAGAACATCGTTGAAAGACGATGACAAATTTTAGGAAGACACCACTGCAGAGATCTGACGCAAAGCGCAATAGGTGCTGGACACTACTCTGAAAGAAGACTTCCAGGACCTATTCTGGAAGTGGCAGGAACCCTGGGGGAGCAAGAAGACAATTCTGAAGGGGATGGTGTGTAAACCGTGGTAGATAACTACGGTTCTTTCTTGTAAACAGAGCTGGTCTCAACCTTTTGATACCATGCCTGTAGTAACTCCTTCACACACGCAGGAAGGGAGTGTTCTTAAATAATTGGAGCCGCATAGCAGATGGGTGCCGAGGACAGTCTCCTGGCAAAGATTTCATCTCCGCTACACGATTCTTTCCCGTCTGGAAGAAGAGTCACTTTCTCCACGTCAGCGGTTTGAACTGTCCCACTGTGAGCCGAGAAGGACGAGGATATTTTTTTCATCTCTAACGAGCATTATTTTTCTTCATTCCATCACGTCGTCTTTTGCAAAATTCGAATTCTCAGCAAAATCTTTTATCCTATATCAAGTTGATGACTGTTCACTCGTAACCAGCGAAAGGCTCAACATGAACCCGTGATGGTATTCTGGTTATGGCGCATGCCACAGGGAAGTGATGAAACCTTGTAAGTGGATCCTGCAAGAACCCCCTGTTGCACCAGCATTTGTTCTGAAAATGACACTTTTCCACTTTCCCACCTGCCCTCTCTGGCACTGCACTCTTGAGTCATTCTGATTCAGATAATGCTGTGTGATCAGCTGCACTTCTTCTAATTGTTACGTCGACTTTGATCGGATGTGCAGTCGGATTTCCTCGCTTGTCTTTTCCCCATCCTTTAATTAGGGGGGTGGTTACTCAGTGGTTAAGTTTTGGACTTTGGCTCGGAAGTTGAAATTCCACCACCACAAAGCTGAAACTGCTGGGCTCTTGACCCTTCAGTTGTAAATCGCTCTGGATAATGGCTTCTGCCAAATAGCGGAAATGTAAATTCGATGCTAGACAAAACTAGATCTAATGGAGAAATCAGTGACTGTGAATCAGACGCTTGGTACATCGGACGTAAACCAGATGTTTAGACGATTTCAATGACTCAAGACTTTATTTATTAATAACAATCTTTTATTATCCCAGGTAAAGCTGCTCTTTCATTTGAATCCAATCTAACGTCTTTGCTTTTCTTCAGGTGCGACACCGTAACCAACGCGGTCATGATGCAGTACAGCCGCGACTTCAAGGGCCACCTGGCGTCGCTTTTCCTCAACGAGAACATCAACCTGGGCAAGAAGTACGTCTTCGATATCCGCCGGACGTCCAAAGAGGTGTACGACTACGCCAGAAGGGCGCTGTACAACGCCGGCATCGTGGACCTAATGTCCCGCTCGGGGGAGCGTTCCCCCTCCTCCCGTTCGCCGTGGCACAGCCAGGAGAGTGTTCCAGAATGTGGAGGATGTCAGCAGAACCGGCTGCTGCAGGAGAAACTTCAGAAGCTGCGTGAGGCCTTCTTGTGCATGCTGTGCTGCGAGGAGGAGATCGACGCC
The DNA here is from genome assembly GCF_946808225.1 of Silurus aristotelis. Lineage (NCBI taxonomy): Eukaryota > Metazoa > Chordata > Actinopteri > Siluriformes > Siluridae > Silurus > Silurus aristotelis. The sequence continues at coordinate 3,942,562 of NC_139579.1, forward strand.
GCTTTTTGCCCCTGCGGCCACACCGTGTGCTGTCAGAACTGTGCTGCACAGCTCCAGGTGAAAACCCGTACTCACGTAAAAATTAGTAGTAAATACTAAACAAATTTTTTATAACCTCACCCACCGTATTTTTGTATATACAGTGTTTACAGGCGTAATGCTGACATGTGTGCGTTTTGATTTCAGACGTGTCCAGTGTGTCGCTCTGAGGTGGAACACATCCAGCACGTCTACCTTCCCACCTGCACCAGTCTGCTGAACCTAACGATGGGCGCCGACAGTCCTGCCCCGATCCACCGCTCCATGCCCACACACACCTGCACGAACACCCATTACCGCAGCGCCGACAAGCTCTGCCAGACCTAACCCGGCTTTTTATTTATACACGCTTCCCGCTCCACCAATGAAGAGACTTTTTCCGCTTTATCAGCATAATTTAAGTGTATCAGTTGACCTGATAAACCTGCGTCTATTTTGTTTTTAAACCTGTTCTAATCTGTACTATATCGATCGCTTTCTTTTATTTTAAAACCATTTGTTTTGTTTTTTTGAGCATCTATTTAATTGCATTTTTATACGTGTGTTTTATGACTGGATTTTCTTTCTGATCGTTTTTTTTTTTTTGCCATGAATTTTGTGTGCAGTTTTTTTTTTTTTTTTTTTTTTTTGTGCGTGTGTGTGTTGATGCCAATATTTTATTTTTTCCCCCAAATTTTGAAGGTCGTAGACCGTCTGAGGTTTTGCGAACACCGCCAGCCTCTAATGGTTGTCTTTTTGTATATTTAATACTCAAGACAAATTGCCGAGGCGAAAGGCTGGGAAGGTATCTTTTCGAGCGGTCCGAAGATCAACCCTGTAATCACTAAAGACGTCCCTTGGATACTTGGTGCAATTGTAGTTTTTTATTACGTGGGATGTATCCAAACTAGAGAAAATCATGACACAGTCACTTTACCAAGGCTCTGAGGCCTTAATGTAGCAGTAACACAGTGTGTTTGTTATGCATATTCATTCTTTGCACAGACTATTGTCGTAAAAAAGGAAAAAAAAAAAAATTAAGAGGAATTTATTTTCTGTATTGCTCACTGCAGGGGCAAATTTGTATTTCTTTCCTCTTTTTTTTTTTTTTTTTTTTTTTTTTTTTTTTCTTTTCTTTCTTTCTTTTACAAATAGATTTTTGTTTCTGTTTATTTGAAGCAAAAACTATACCCTGTATACTTCTAGAGTCTTTTTTTTATATTTTCTTGAACAAGAGGTATTAATAAAGTTGTGATTTTTTAAATGATTGTGTTTTTTTAATTGCCTTTTGACATGGTACACATTGGTTTATATTTATTTAATATTTTCAGACAGATATCACATTGTATTAACAAAATTTAAATAACACAAGCATTCACCAATCAGAACAAAGAGGGTCTTTTAACTAACTGACATGCTACATGTCTATTTAAAAAGTACACTGTGTGCACAATTATTAGGCAATTTGTATATTTGAGGATTAATTTTATCATTGTAAATCTACAGTTCTCTTGGTCAATCCAAAATGTTAAACCCCCAACCCTGAACATTTAAGTAGCAAAAGTGAAGTGTTGGCTTTCTTAATAGAATATCTACATGTACACCAATATTAGGCAACTATTAGTGTACAGAATTATTACACAACTAAAGAGAAACACAGATTTTCCCATCTCGCTTGTTTATTTTCACCTGTTAAAGTGAGAATAATAAACAAACTTAATTTACAAATAAACATTTGTGAAATTTCAAAAAGAAAACCTCAGTGACCATATAGCCAACCTTCTTTTCCATAACAGTCACAAGCCTCCCATTCAGTCAGTTTCTTGATCTGGTCAGAATCAACTTTTTGTGCAGCCGCAGCCACGGCCTTCCAGACACTTCAGAGAGGTATACTGTTTACCTTCACTGTACATTTCCTGCTTAAGAAGGGCCCAAAAGTTCTTAATAGGGTTGAAGTCCGGTGAAGAAGGGGGCCATGTAATTAGTTCTTCCATCTTTAAGGCCTTTACTGAAATCACCTGACTTCAACCCTATAGAGAACTTTTGGGCCCTTCTTAAGCATGCAGTGGAGTACTTTGATGCATGTGATGGAGTGTTGTCTTGCATAAAAGTCTTCTTGAAAGATGTAACTTTTTCCTGTACCACTGCTTGAAGAAAGTGTCTTCTAAAAATTTGCAGTAGTTCTGAGAGTTGATTTTGAGTCCATTTTCAACCCGAAAAGGTCCAACTAGCTCATCTTAACAATACCTGCCCATATCAGTACCCCACCTCCACCTTGCTGCCGTCTGATTCGAAGTGGAACTCTGTGTCCGTTACTGATCCATCCACGGGCCCATCTATCTGATCCGTCAAGAGTCACTCTCATCTCATCAGTCCACGAAACCTTTGAAAAATCTGTCTTCAGATATTTCTTGGCCCATTCTTGACGTTTCAACTTATGTGTCTTGTTCAGAGGTGGTCGGTTTCAGCCTTTCTTACCTTGGTCATGTCTCTGAGAACTGAACACCTCGTACTTCTTGACACTCCAGGTAGGTTGCAGTTGTGGAATATGGCAGCACTGGAGGATGATGGGTTCCTGATAGCTTCATGTTTGATTCTTCTCAAGTCTTCGGCGGTTAATTTGCATCTTTTCTTCTCGACACGTTTCTTGCGACCCTGTTGACTATTTGCTACAAAAACGTTTGATGGTTGTGTGATCACACCCTAATATCTTAGATATTTCAAGAGTGCTGCATCCCTGTGAAAGACTTTTTACAATATTTGACTTTTCAGAGTCAGTTAAATCTCTTTTTTGGCCCATTTTTCCTGAGGAGACGAATCTGCCTAATAATTATGCACACATTGATATAGGGTGTTGATCTCCTTAGGCCACACCCTCCCTCGTTACACAAATACACATCACCAGATATGCATTGAATCCAATAAGCATTCAAGTTTATACAGCTTGGACTTGGAAATTATGGATAAAATGATGATATGGTCAAAATAATCACTTGCCTAATAATTGTGCACACAGTGTACTTCCTGCCATGCAAGTGTGTTGTTGTCTAAAAGGTTTGGGGGTTTTCAAATTCTAGGTTTTAAATTGTCTACTTTCAACCATTTCATTAAAATCGCCTTTCTCAGAAGGTATGAATTTGAATTAAACTTATCCCCAACAGATTTTGCAAAGTCTTTAAGATCCCAAGTGAGAGGGAAGAAAAATATACCAGAGGAAAAGTCCATCGGCGTGATCGCAAATGATGGACGTTATTAAAACAAATGCGAATGATTTCAACTGAGAAATCACACTTATGATCTTTAATCCTCTTTCTAACGCCCACGTCTCAATACTTCTTTTTTATTTTTATTGCAAACCCTTGCCTCAGTTGCTAACATTATCTTTTTCTTGCAACATGTGTGTTTATTTTTTCTCACCTTGCACCATAAGGGTGCTGCATTATTTTGTTTTTTAAATAAATCTGACATGTGCAGACATGTTCAGTGCAAGAATGTCGTAACCTTGACCTAAAGTAACCCTGTGAAGAAACTGAATACAATCAAACAAAAAGATGATCGGTACTGAGGACCAGTGTAAAGACAATCAATTAGCATAAGTGTATTCCAGTTAGATTGGATTAGATTAGATTTTTTTTGCCATTGTGCAGAGTACAAGGACAGAGGTAATAGAATGGAGTTAGCATCTAAGTGCAAATTGCAATTTACAGTGTTTGTGAAAAGTCTAAAAACAACTAGTTTTTAGTTATTGAGACACCGGTGCAGGTTTCTTTTGTTTACACCGATTAGGCATAGCATTATGGCCGCCTGCCTAATATTGTTTTGCTGCCAAATCATTCCTGCCTCTTTAAGAATTAACAGCATTACCAGATTTCTTCACCCCCACAGTCAAACATTGAGGTGGAAGCTTAATGATTCAGAGTTGTTTTGGAGCAGGGATGGTTGAAGACTTATTTTAGGTGAAAGGAACCAACATGGCAACCCTTTCATACTTCATCAGCATGAAATTCCGTCTGTGCTTCGGCTAAGTGGAACCAATTTCACCATCCAACAATGTGTCCCTTGACGCAGACCTTTGTCCATATAGTATACGTATCTATTTGTTTGTATAACACATACGAATGTGTGCGTCATGCCACTAATGCAAAGCTTTCACTGTGCTCTTATCGTTCACCTTCTGATAAATCCAGTCTTCCCCTTTCACCAAAAGCCTCTCACACTGTGCTGATATGGAGGCTGGAGTTCAATCGACGATAAACAGGTGATAAAGAGCTCATACTCTATATAACGGTGAGACACGTTTCTTATGTAGCAGACTTAACAGCGTGGTCGGATTCCACACGGCAACATGCGGCACCTGCAGGGTCGGAGGGCAGATGATAATCTTCCAGACGGTTACAGAAGGAGACGATGAAAGTGAGATCAAAGTTTTCCCCGAGACAGAGGTGCAGAGGTCAGGCTAAAGCGTGGCTGCTTGGAATCACGTAATGTAGACGTGAGTACGCTCCTCACATTTCAGCAACTATTTTTTTTATCTTATCGAGGGACAATACTATAGAAATGAAACTGATATATTTTAGTGTAGTCAATGTGCAGCTTGGATACAGTACAGAATTTACTTCCCTCAGAAAATTACTCAACATACATCCAAGTTTCTTTTCTATTTCTTGTGACTTGAGAAGATATTGGAAATCTGGTTGCTTAAATCTGAGGGGTGTACTTACTTTTGTGAGATACCGTATGTGCAGATAATCTGGTGTAAACTCACAGACGCTTAGCAAAGCCATTAAGGGTGACGTGCTGAGTTCAGACAACACAGTGTTTGATTCGGATTGGTCGATTGGTTTACTGTAACATCATTTCTACCATAAGTTTTAACTGCAATTCTTCACTGTAATTGTAAATATGAACCTTTTTATTTTTTATATTCCAGTCATGTTTATGCCATGAGACTACAGCAGAAGTGTTAAGAGGACCTGAAAATCCTACTTGAGTAAAGAAATGTGATATTTTAAACTTACTGCATTACTTCTTCTTCTTTTACGTTCTCCCATTAGGGGTTGCCACAGCGGATCATCCTTCTCCAAACCCCCCCTGTCCTCTACATCTGCCTCTTTCAGATGCATGTTTGATTTGGCACATGTTTTTACGCTGGATGCCCTTCCTAACGCAACCCTCCCCATTTATCCGGGCTTGGGACCGGCACTAAGAATGGCTGGGAATGGTTCCCTGACCGGGGATCGAACCCGGGCTGCAGCGGTGAGCGCACCGCATCCTAACCACTAGACCACCAGGGAACCTCATACTTGAGTCTGATTTGCCAGATGTAAATAGTTGCACACACAAGTGAACGGTCTGAAAGTTCTTCTAAAAGTTTGTGGACACCTGGCTATAAGATTGCAGATGTAAGATTGAAGATGTGAACATCTTTTTCCGCATTTAGTCCCCTTTTGCTGTTATACCAACCTCCACTCTTCTGGGACGATGTTCCACTAGATTCTTAAAGTCTCCACTGTCTTCTTGGTAACAGAATTTTTTTAAACATGACAAGTGTTTTGTCTTTTGTCTTAACACCAGAAATCACACCTCATACTTAAATTGGTGCTTCCTGTCTTATCACCAGAAATCACACCTCATACTTAAATTGGTGCTTCCTGTCTTATAAAAGAAAGTCGCACTTGATCATCAGTCTAAACGTGTGATATTGAGGTTATTTCTCTGTTAGAAGCTCAAAAACTCAGTTAATACACTGAAAGGGTCGCTGCTCTGATGAGTCCTTTTAAACCTCATCTTTATCTTGAGCAGTACTTGGGTTCATTTCAGTTTATTTTTTTAGTCGCTGTTCTTTGTAGAAAGTAAAAAACCAGAAAACATGAACCTCGGTGTAGTCTGTGTTTGTTTAATATTTAACCACAAGCACTTGGGATCTGCTTATGCAAGGAAAATGAATAAGTTACAGACATCGTATAGAGAATTCAGACCCACATGTCAAATGCACTTTGCAGAAAATGATGAATAAATAATACATACATATCATAATTTATGAAGATTAATCTTCCCTTCCTAATCCTAATGATGTTTACAGGAAACATTAAAAAGAATGATAGTGAAGTGTAAATTCAAAAAGACTGAAAGGAAAAAAGTCAACAAACTAATAAAACAAACCTGCATTACAAATCTAACATCATTTGTTTGGCAGCAATGATTATTCATGACATATTCGTGTTACATCTAATGTTTATGAGCTGGTACCTTTTGTTCAGTGTATGAGTTAAAAACAGAACTACACAGTCTTCCACATCAGTGCAGTTTCACAGCGCCATCTGCTGACTGAGCAACACACTGCTACGTTTACATTTACATGTATGACATAGAATACTTTGCGACAGTACGTGGGTCTTCAACCAGGATTTGGCGACCCCTAGAGGGTTTGTGCCGGTACTGCAGGAGGGGCAGCTAATTAATGTTGAATCACAAATTTTTTTTTTGTAAAAATATATATACATGGGTAAATCATCAAAGATAATATATATATTTTATTATCATAATTAATATTATAATATTATAATATAATATAATATTATCATTAATACATTAAAGGTATATTAAACCTAAAGCTGTTGTTTATATAAAGGTTTATTTGTCCACTTGACAGTAAAATGAAATGATACATTTTAATAAAATTAAGGCTGAAGTTCATGTAAAGGTACAAAAGTCCTCCTGATAGTATAAGGAAAATGTATGAAACTGCAAATCTATTAAAATAAAATATAACTGTGAACAATCTAATAAAGTATAAACAATATATACAATATATGTAGAGAAATACATATTTGAGAATGTACTGACTGGTTTGCAAATATTAAGGATGATTCGAGAAATGCTAGAAAAACTGTAAATGTTATGCATACCATTACATGTTGAGTACAACAGGGGGCGCCGTTACTTAAGTAATCCTGTGTTGCACTGTGCTTCCACATTAGTTTTCCCCTTAGTCCTGTCTGGCTTCCCATTTGAGAAATAAAAGTGTCTCCAAATAATGCTCCCACCACCATGTTTCACTATTCTTAGACTGATAATCAGTTTTAGTTTTTTATCACATGTGACAAACTTAAATTGTGTTTTTATAGAGGCTTTTGAGTTGTTTAATTCAAGTGGCTCGAGTTGCTTGAGGGTTTTGGTGCAACATCCAAAACAGCACATGCATAGTGTGTATTTATTTCTGGGTCAGGGGTCAGAGCAGAAATGTAGGAGTTAAAACACTTGCCGCAGGATAGCAAAAGGAAGTGTGTGTGTGTGTGTGTGTGTGTGTGTGTGTGTGTGTGTGTGTGTGTGTGTGTGTGTGTGTGTGTGTGTGTGTGTGTGTGTGTGTTGTGATACCATATGACGTGTTACTTGTTTGATCATGGCAGTGCAGTTTGTGGGAGTGAATGTAACAAAACAGAAAGGTGGAAGCTTAAGCCCCAGGGCAGCCCCATGCCACTGCTGGGCCCTTGAGCAAGGCCCTTAACCCTCTTTACTCCAGGGATACTATATCCTGGCTAACCCTGTGCGTTGACCCAAACTTTCTAAAAAACTAGGACATGTGAAGAAAGAATGACATTTTGTTGTAGTGTAAATGTGACACAAAATGTGTTTCTTTCTAAGATATTAAAATGAGCAAAAATGCTGTTCTTCTTAGAATGGAGACTGAGTTGGTCTCCTGATTTCCTGATTTCTTTTCCTATGCATACTTTGGATTGTGATCTTGTTGCATCTCTTTTTTTAGTTAGGTTATTGTACATTTTAGATGCTCTATTCATTAGAAATTGTCTCCCTGTGACTGCTCTCTGAGGATGTGTATTGGAAAGCTGTTTGATTATGACAGCTATGGCTGCGGGGGGAACAAGCTGCTCCGATGTTGCAATGAAGTTATTCCTGATATTTTTAGACACTTGCTTCACCATTAGAGATGCAGTAGCTCAGAAATGGGGATCAATCCTGGGTGAGAAGGCGCATTAAAGCAGCACTCTAAAGCCTGTGCTGTCTTTACCTACCTTCTGATAGAGACCTTACTGTGTGTGTGTGTGTGTGTGTGTGTGTGTGTGTGTGTGTGTGTGTGTGTGTGTGTGTGTGTGTGTGTGTGTGTGTGTATGTCTGCTTAATCTCAGTCGCACGTCACAGCTCGGAGCCTGACTCTGAAACACATCTGATTCAATAAAGTGGAACCTGCAGAGGCTCCATGAGCATAAAATGTCCCTGTGCTGCCGTGAATTGTCCCTAAGTGGACATTTAAACCGGCCGTGGCGGTGTTTCGAAGGCCTACTCAGCCCAATTACCGTCCTGCGTCTTTGCAGATGGACCCCATTTTGAGGCGTGTGTTTAACGATCGTATGTGCTTCAGCTGTGAACGCAGGCCAACAATATTTCATTCAATTAAACAATCACATGATATAAACTCCACATGCAGGCAGGGGACACTGTCCAGGTTTGAACTGGTTTAGAGTATAAGTGGAGTATTCAATATTTAATATTAATATATTGTTATTTTGATTACAAATAGTATTTTGAAGAAAAACGTATGTATCAGAATGTCTTACAGATAAGAAGTAAAAAGAAAAAGTTTTTGTAGTAAAATAGCCTTTTCTGCTATTTTACACTACACTACACTACACTACACTACACTACACTACACTACACTACACTGTACTACACCACACTACACTGTACTACACTACACTACACTGTACTACACCACACTACACTACACTGTACTACACTACACTGTACTACACTACACTACACTGTACTACACTACACTACACTACACTACACTACAATACACTACACTGTACTACACCACACTACACTGTACTACACCACACTACACTACACTGTACTACACTACACTACACTGTACTACACCACACTACACTACACTGTACTACACTACACTGTACTACACTACACTACACTGTACTACACTACACTACACTACACTACAATACACTACACTGTACTACACCACACTACACTGTACTACACCACACTACACTACACTGTACTACACTACACTGTACTACACTACACTGTACTACACTACACTACACTACACTGTACTACACTACACTACACTACACTACACTACACTACACTACACTACACTGTACTACACTACACTACACTGTACTACACTACACTACACTACACTACACTGTACTACACTACACTGTACTACACTACAATTTATGTGAGCATAAGCATTTGCATCCCCATTATGTTACTCTGTAAACTACTACTATTAAAGTACTCGTTAGATTAGATTTAGATTTGGTCAATGTGAAGGGTACAAGTACTGGGCCAATGAAATACTGCACTACACTACACTACACTATACTATACTATACTATACTATACTATACTATACTATACTATATTACACCACACTATACCACACTACACTATACTAAACTACACTATACTGTACTACAATATACTATCCTATCCTATACTATACTATACTATACTACACTATACTATACTATACTATACTATACTATACTATACTATACTATACTATAATACACTACACTACACTATAATACACCACACTACACTATAATATACTACACTATACTATACTACATTATACCGTACTACAATATACTATACTATACTACAATATACTATACTATACTATAATACAGTATACTACACTACAATATACTATACTATACTACACTATACTATACTACAATATACTATACTACACTATACTACACTACACTACACTATACTGCAATATACTATACTATACTACATTATACTATACTACAATATACTATACTATACTACACTATACTACACTACACTACACTATACTGCAATATACTATACTATACTACATTATACTATACTACAATATACTATACTATACTACACTATACTACACTACACTACACTATACTGCAATATACTATACTATACTACATTATACTATACTACAATATACTATACTATACTACACTATACTACACTACACTATACTGCAATGTACTATACTATACTACATTATACTATACTACAATATACTATACTATACTACACTATACTACACTACACTATACTGCAATATACTATACTATACTACAATATACTATACTATACTACACTATAATACACTATACTACACTATACTATACTATACTATACTATACTATACTATACTATACTATACTATACTATACTACAATGTACTATACTATACTACACTATAATACACTACACTACAATATACTATACTATACTACACTATACTATACTACAATATACTATAATATACTACACTATAATACACTACACTATACTACACTATACTATACTACAATATACTATACTACACTATGCTACACTAAAATACACTACACCACACTATACTATACTATACTACAATATACTATACTATACTACAATATACTATACTATACTACACTATACTATACTACAATATACTATACTATACTACACTATAATACACTACACTACAATATACTATACTATACTACACTATACTATACTACAATATACTATACTATACTACATTATAATACACTACACTACACTATACTACAATATACTATACTACACTATGCTACACTAAAATACACTACACTACACTATACTATACTACAATATACTATACTATACTTCACTATAATACACTACACTACAATATACTATACTACACTATACTATACTACAATATACTATACTATACTACATTATAATACACTACACTACACTATAATATACTATACTACACTATGCTACACTAAAATACACTACACTACACTATACTATACTACAATATACTATACTATACTAATATACACTACACTACAATATACTATACTATACTATACTACAATATACTATACTATACTACACTATAATACACTACACTACACTATACTACAATATACTATACTATACTATACTACAATATACTATACTATACTACACTATAATACACTACACTACAATATACTATACTATACTACACTATACTATACTACAATATACTATACTATACTACATTATAATACACTACACTACACTATACTACAATATACTATACTACACTATGCTACACTAAAATACACTACACTACACTATACTATACTACAATATACTATACTATACTTCACTATAATACACTACACTACAATATACTATACTATACTACACTATACTATACTACAATATACTATACTATACTACATTATAATACACTACACTACACTATACTACAATATACTATACTACACTATGCTACACTAAAATACACTACACTACACTATACTATACTACAATATACTATACTATACTTCACTATAATACACTACACTACAATATACTATACTATACTACACTATACTATACTACAATATACTATACTATACTTCACTATAATACACTACACTACAATATACTATACTATACTACACTATACCATACTACAATATACTATACTATACTACATTATAATACACTACACTACACTATACTACAATATACTATACTACACTATGCTACACTAAAATACACTACACTACACTATACTACACTATACTATACTACAATATACTATACTACAATATACTATACTACAATATACTATACTACAATATACTATACTATACTATACTATACTATACTATACTATACTATACTATACTATACTATACTATAATATACTATATTATACTATACTTTAGTGTACTTTTCAGATATAACTTAGAGATTGGTTTCATCTGGCTACTGATCATACTGGTTCTAATCCCTGATTACAGATGGGTCAACATATTAGGCTCTTCTTATTCTTTCAATTTTAACATTCATTGCTTCTGAGCTTCAGCTAATTCTTAACCTTGAGTGGTTTTGTTAAAAACTTCTCCCGGCCACAGAAAGGCAAGAATACAGTAATAGGACTAATTACACTCTCACTTGTTACAGTCACACAAACCTCTTTTGTGGCATGCTGTATTCACTTTTTCTACTACACTCTGTTGAGAAAGCCATTTTCTTGACAATTTGTGAAATGGCATTGGTTTCTTTCATAATAACAAAATGCACTACTTTGCACTAACAGACTGCCTGATAGCCCAGAGTGCTTTTCAACAACCTTTGAATAAATCTACACACTTCTTGAAATTAGTGACTCATCGATTAGGGTGGAATTTGTGTTACATTTACAAATGCTGTAGGTAAAAGTAAAAGTAAAAAGATGTTTTAAACAGATTAAGTGCAGGCTCCAGATGAATTTAAACAATTAAACCTGGAAAATTGTTAGCACTTTCACCCTACACTTTACTTTGAAAAATAATCAATGAAAATTACGTGTGTGTGTGTGTGTGTGTGTGTGTGTGTGTGTGTGTGTGTGTGAATTTAACACTACATCCTGAAACATCCACTCGTTCATTGAAGGTTATGATCTACCTATATTTTTTAAGTAGTTGATTCATTCATTTATTCATTCGTTTACATGAACATCATCCAAATATCCTAAAAATCATGGAAAGAAAAAAAAGTTTTTTCATCCTTTTTTTTTCAATAATTACAGTAATATAATCATTTCTAATAATGAAGACACTTGAAGAAGAGCCCATTGGTTTATAATTATAATTAAAATGCCTTTACACATACCTAGAAATAAAAAGAAAATAATGCTAATTAATTCAATAAATTAATAATGAAACGAATAATGCTAAGTAATTGTTTAGAATGCTAATCAACGACTACACCGAGGCAAAACTCGGCCCTGTGATCAGTACTGACATTCCACTGAACAGTCACTTGATTATCAAAAAATATTTTGAACCAAATAAAATAGTTTGTTAAAAATATCAGATATCGCACATTTGCGCTTTTTTCCAGCCTCCCTTCTATATATTTTTTTCCTGAATGGATTTCCAATGCCTTTAAATGATCTAAAGATTCTTGAAATGTGTGTAGAACCTTCACAATGCTGTATGATTTCCAGACAATTCATTTGCAAAGCAGAATTGATTTGTGACCAATGCCTTAACCACTGAGCTACTGCTTTCCGAAGCTGCGATTTGTTTGTGCAGCAAGACTAAATGCAAATGTTTTTTAAATATGAATTATATGTACACTACTATTAGTGAATTCAATAAAATAACATTTTTTATTCCTCTGATGACTCTACCTATACACTCTATATAGATCTTTTGTACAGATTTATATGAAAGTCTCTTTCTTCTTTCTAAACCTGCCTGATTCATCCTGACATCATACCTGAAACCACTCACTGCAGCTGACGATTGCTCCACTTAAACAGCCAAAAGATCCATGAGGTTACTGTGGAAGGTTCAACTCAAGAACCATGAAGATGGATTTGGACTGTAATTCATATAAACAGTCTGCTACATTGGCTTAGGACTACACTTTCCATGAACAGTCTGGCATTCAAATGGCAAATCGGTGAAGTTTATAACCTTAACAATGATGGAACTGTAATGAATGGACATTCGGAGCCACCAGATGAGAATGGGTTCCCTATTGAGCCTGGTTCCTTTTAAGGTTTCTTCATCATACCATTTCAGTGTTTATTTTTTTCCTTGCCACTGTCGCCACTGGGCCCCTTATTAGTTCTAAAAAATATACGGGATACATTTATGATGCTAAAATTGATATAATAATGCAAAACTTTGCTTTGGGTTGATGTCCATTATATGAAATGTCCAATAATATAAAATTTAATTTAACAACATTGATGAATTAAATAATGAAATTATAAAAAGTCTTTCAAAATAATTTAAAATGATGTCATTTAAATGGAATTGCCGGTAATTACTATTGCTAATAACAGTACCATTTTTAAAAAAAAGCAAAGTTTTTCCGTTTTCCAAAAAAAGGAAAATTTTTCCAACACAGTACCTCTTTATTTCAGACTTCTTTCATTTTCGGGCCCTGACATAATCTCTGCCTTAATCTGGAAAATTGCCCATTCTTTTTTCCTTAAAGAGTAACTTGAGTAAGTCGATTAAACCGAAGAAGTGGGGTCAGGTGGAGGACAGAGAGGCCTTGTCAGTGCTTTTATTGCAATTGTAAGTCATCTGAAAAACAGACGAGTTTTCTACATATTACAAACTGCTCCTTTAATGTTTTGTAATGTAAACCCAGTAAGCTAACTTTTTTTTGCTAAAGCTATCGGTAATTAGTGGCCTCCTTGTGACTTGTGACTGGAATCAAAGTGGCTAAATTTGTGATATGATCTTAAGGGCATTCGGTAAAACTCATGAAGCCTCGTGAATGATTGAGTGGACGGTCTGAATGTTCTCGATGCTTCACATAATGCTACTTGACATTCAGTGATTGAAAAGCTCCGAGCAGCTCACCATGATGCGTTCACATGCTGTGTTTCCTTCACGCATCTGATTAAAAACACTGACAAAAATGAACGTGTCCACACGTATCCCCATGATGTTATTAGCAAAAAAATTATTTGGGAGTGTTCTGCGTTAAATTTATTTTTGATGTCCTGCTCTGGTGTTGTATTTAAAATGTGTTGTATTTAAAATGTTTATAATAATAATAGACATGATAGAAATAAATATAATTCATTTTTTTATTCTGACTGAAAATATCTAGTAGGTTGATTTCCATCGTGACAGGGAACTGGTGCATCAGTGTGCGGTCAGAAAGGGTTAAGACCCAAACATTGCTCAAATTGACCCATTGTCCCTTAGGACACAAGGAAAACATATATCAAGAGTGTTGACTCCCCTCCATTCAGAATCGCTGAGTCAATAGTTGTGTCTGAGTAAAGAATGAAGACCTACGTCTTCAGCAAGCCCTTAAACAAGCACTGAACCTGCACTCATTTATAAAAGAACCCTTTAGGTTGTGCTAGCACAAGAACAGAATGTCAAAGATTAGGGGAAGAAGTAAGTTCTCTCTTTTTTTTTTTTTTTTTCATTTATTTTTTATTGATACTGTAATTTCTGATTAAGTCACTTCGAAAAGGATACATATACAGCGCAACCTCGATACTCGTGGGAGTTACGTTCTATGACCCCTCGCGAGGTTTTGACTCTCCTTTCGATGGTTCCTTTTTCAAGGGGAATTGTACATGTACTGTAGTGTAAATGTAACAGAATTGTGAATTACTTGTCATAAATATTTTATTTACTACTTTAAATAAATAATACAGTAATAAAATAGTTTTCCAAACATTTTAATGTCATTTATTAGTACAAACTCTACAAACCTGTTGAAATAAACTTTCGCGCCACTTCTCACGAACTATCAGATTTTTTCGCTAGATACTCTCAGTCCGGTTCCAAATGAAAAGTCACGAATTAGCGAGGTCGCGAGTGTCAAGGTCACGAGTATCGAGGTTCCACTGTATATCGAAAGGATAGCATTTCAATCTTAATAAAGAAATTAGAACATGGCCTTGCTGTCATTGTGTATGCTAGCTAATGACATTTTGGGGTATGCTACAACATTAACATTTCAAGAGCATGCCATGAATGCAACCATTTTAAACAGTGTAAGCTTGTTTCTATAAAAAAAAGTTCTAATGTAACAGTAATTGTACAAAATTCCTCATCTTCATGGGAACTAAAACCATGGCTCCTTTTTCTCTAAACACACACAATGGGACAATAAAGACCTGGGAAAGCTTTACTCTTGGTTCTGCTGCTATTCTGAGCTTCTCTTAGCACAGCTGTCTCCTCCTCCATCAGTCATCCATCCAGTCTCTCTGAAGAGACCTCAGTGTCTGGCTGATTGTAATCGTCTCCATCGATTCACTCCATTTCGTCCAGATGCATTTACTGCTGAGGTGCTCTGGGTTACATTCAGGGATTAGTACTAAAATTAATAATAAAACAGTTGCACAACGGTATTGATATTAAGTACAGTATCAAGAAGTATGGTGCCTTTTTGCCTTTCACTCCATGCTTGCATCTTTACATAACCTTCACATAAAACACAAAAATAGCATTTAAGTGAAAATTGCAATTATTTATTTAAACAATAGGTCAAATCAATTGAATAAAAACATAATGAACAAAATGTATTCAACTAATTAATAAATAAATAATAAATACATATATGTATAAATAAATCATTTTATTTATAAAATATGATATATTTTATTATAATAAATAAAAAGAATTTGCAAATTGTGTGTTTGAATAGTGTGTTAATATACCCTATGTGCATGATTTCAGGACCTCGATTTTAATATATAATAATAATAAAATAATAGGTTGAATAATCAATAATAGGTCCTTTTTTATTCCACAGTCTGCATTTTCTATGCCTGATTTATGAATTTTTTTTACAGTATTAAAGGTAAGTGTGTCTATACTTTTTTCAACAAAAACAATTCTCCATATCTGGCAACCTCCAAGACACTTACTATGCTCTTTCAGTCGCATGTAGCATGTAGGTTGAGTTATGTACCATGTAGCTTCAGCCACAGGGATGTTCAAGGACGTGCTGCGGCGATGAATAACAACCCCTTCTTCATGCTAAGGAGACTGCAACACTGGTTGCCATTGGAAACTTGTAGGAGTGTGTAGGACTCTCTCATGGATACAGGGCCGCGGGTCACGTCTGACGCGTGTACTGTGTATTCTTAGAAACCGACTTTTGCACCGTCCTGCCTAAGAGGATTAAGAGGCTGAGTAGGAATGAGCGATATCATATGGATAGAGAGGGTCGAAAGAGATGTAAGCGCTGAGCGATTGTACCGATAAGGGATTGACACAAAAACACATTCCTGGTGTAAACTCATAGAACGGCAACGGACGACGCTCAAACACAGTGTGTTTTTAGAGAGAAAATGAACAAGTGAGATGGAGAAAAAAGCTCATGGCTCCCTCCCACACATGCACACTAGCACTATGTTAAGCAGATGCATCTCATCATCAGAGAGGCTGATTTCGCCGACGCTGCTGTAATGAATCAGAACACAGTCACAAGACAGGGTTACAAACTGAATCAACTATTTACCCAGGCAACAACTTTAAAACGCCCACGTGCATGCATATGTATGTGTGTGTGTGTGTGTGTGTGTGTGTGTGTGTGTGTGTGTGTGTGTGTGTGAGGGGGGGGATACTCCCAGACATACACAATTACCATCCTAAATCCATGCATTTGTCACGTGCCACTCGTCTCCCAGTGCGGTTGCCTCTTAACGTTTCAAGGTCAGTGACCAGACAGCAGCTTGATCGCACAGCGGAGAGAAAACAGAGCCAGCTTCAAACAGAAATGTCAGGGAAGAGGAAAAAAAGAAAGATGGATAATCGACATGGAAGGGAAGAACGCGAGAGCATCAATAGGCGAACAAACGAATTCTGATCTGAATATGAATGCAAAAGTAATGGAAAAAAAATGCACATGTATTTGCTTCTATAAGCAACGCGAAGCAAAAAAAAGGGATTTTTACAGCATACGCTCATTAAATGTGCGCCGGAGTGAAAGTGTGGGATTGTGTTGAGAGATGTAGCTGGAGCATACGGAATAGGTAGAGGAATGGCTTAGAGACACATGAATGTTATACTACAGTGCAACTGTGAGGCTGAGAAAGCTAACAGACAACATTACCCAGGGTCCAACAATAACATTCCTGTGATGGTTTGAAAAAAATCTGCTGTAATAGTGATTAAATTGCTCCGACAACATACCCTGTTAGACACAAACAAGCATTGTGGAAATATTCTTGATAACATTCCAACCAACTGAAAGGCAACGTTATACAAATAACGTTATTGTGACATTCGGAAAACGTTCAGACATCATTCTCTTAACCTGATATGCTATTTCATTTTGTATACCATAGTAGGCAGAATAGTAGGCACATAAATATCCTGAAATCAGTTGATGTGGCTTGCATAAGAATGAAATTTATATTTAGTTGCAACTGATGCAAACAGAAGTGACATCAGCAGCAGCATGGAGTTTCCCACTGTGTGATCTGTGTCACATGATTTAAAATCTCTCTCTCTCTCTCTCTCTCTCTCTCTCTCTCTCTCTATATATATATATATATATATATTCGGGTCGCGGGGGCAGCAGATTCCCCAGACACTTCTCCCTGTCCAGGGATC